>NW_012100544.1:856543-858195 GCF_000951045.1 Mandrillus leucophaeus | reverse complement strand
CTAACCTGTGATAGGGTCAGGATATGCTACCCCAAAATATGGTACTTTGGCAGTTGAGAAAGCAGCAGAAGCAGGAAAGTCACTCTCGCCTTCCTTTCTGCCCTTCTCCTTTGAAGCAGGTTACGAAACATAGGACGTATTTTCTTTTCTTTTTGTTTTTTTTTTTTTGAGACTGAGTCTTGCTCTGTCACCCAGGCTGGAGTGCAGTGGCGCGATCTCCGCTCACTGCAAGCTCCGCCTCCTGGGTTCACGCCATTCTCCTGCCTCAGCCTCCCAAGTAGCTGGAACTACAGGTGCCCACCACCACGCCTGGCTACTTTTTTTTTTTGTATTTTTGGTAGAGATGGGGTTTCGCTGTGTTAGCCAGGATGGTCTTGATCTGGGAAGTATTTTCTGAATTTCCCTAAGCAAAACAAAAATCCTTATGTGAACAGTTCCCTCCCTATATTTGAAGGAAATGAACCGGAGACACAGGGACACAGGAAAGAATCTGAACAAATAGGCTTTGTTAAGTTTCTCCCAGTTTATCACCATTAGATCATATTCCCTTTGTCCAATAATAGTTCTCCCAAACTGTCCGTTCTTCATCAAACCTAGCACAACAAAAACAAAGGTTTACCCATTTCTTTGGGTCTTTTTTTCTTACAAAGGTTCTCATGTAAAACTTACGTCAAATAAATTTGTGTGCTTTTATTTTTATTTTATTGAGACAGACTCTGACTTTGTGCAGGGGTGTGATCTTGGCTCACTGCAACCTCTGCCTCCCGGCTTCAAGCAATTCTGCTGCTTCAGCCACCTGAGTAGCTAGGATTACAAGTGTGTGCCACCACCACTGGCTAATTTTTTGTATTTTTAGAAGAGACAGGGTTTTGCCATGTTGGCCAGGCTGGTCTCGAACTCCCAACCTCAGGTGATCCACCTTCCTCGGCCTCCCAAAGTGCTGGGATTACAGGCGTGAGCTACCGTGCCCAGCCTGTGTGCTTTTATTAATCTGTCTTTTGTTATAGGGGCCTTAGGCATGAACATAGGATAGTTGAGGAAAAGATTTTTCTCCTCCCCTACCCCTATATTGCATAGATAAGTATAAAGATACATTTAGTCATGTGGTAACATTTACAGGCAGGACACCCCAGAATCAAAACATCTTGTTGCTTTTTCTTTTTTTTTGTCTCCAATTTTACATTGGTATATGAGAGAGAGCCTAGGAGATGGAAAAGATTGAGATTTTATTGGCATCATATTTTTATGGGCATCAGGGCTTATTTCTTTCTCCTTGAGGATATGCACCAATAAATTTTAAAATGTAGTTTAACTGTGGATTTTGAGATGGGGCTGGGCTGTGGTGGAAAGATCATTAGGGTCAGCGGAGAAGAGTAGAGTTCCAGATTTGAAAGAGTAAATGATTTTGGCCCAAGACCACAGGCTTTGGGATCAGACAGATTCTATTTGTATCCAGGCTTTCTGACTTCCTAGCTGGATGACCACATTTCTTAAACATTCTGAATTTTGATTTCCTCATCTACAAAACAAGTATTGGTAGAATTTATAATTCTATTAAGTATAAATTAAATGAGATTTCTACAAATAGGTCTAGTACTTAAGTGCTATATTAGTACAATAAATATTAGGGTGTTTTTTTTCTTTTTCTTTTT
>NW_012100544.1:852112-854313 GCF_000951045.1 Mandrillus leucophaeus | reverse complement strand
TGAATGTATGTCTATCTCATAGAAGCCTAGCTGCATTCTTCGGTAATATTTTAAATAGTCTCAGCCTAAATGTCCTCCACAAAAGAAACAATTGTAAGAAGGAAAGCCATTTCTACTTCGGTGTATTTTTCAATTAAAACTCTGAGCCTTCACTTCTGTAATGCAGTGCATCCATTTAGTGCATGTCTGCTCTCTCTTTTGTGAAGGAATGTTTCTTTTATTATTTTTAAAATCAGTACAAGGGAGAATCAAAGAGGAGTTGTGGATCTTGCTCTAAGATAGTGTATTACTCTGTTTTCACACTGCTAATAAAAACCTACCTGAGACTGGGCAACTTACAAAACAAAGAGATTTAATGGATACAGTTCCAAGTGGCTGTGGAGGCCTCACAATCGTGGAAAAAGGTGAAAGGCACATCTCACATGACAGCAGACAAGAGAAGAGAGCTTGTGCAGGGAAACTCCTCTTTATAAAACCATCAGCTCTCATGAGACTTATTAATGATTATGAGAACAGCACAGGAAAGACTTGCCCCCATGATTCAATTACCTCCTACTGGGTCCCTCCCACAACATATAGGAATTCAAGATGAGATTTGGGTAGGGACACAGCCAAACCATATCAGTCTGCCCTGGACCCTCCCAAATCTCATGTCTTCACATTTCAAAACCAATCATGCCTTCCCAACAGTCTCCTAAAGTCTTAACTCATTTCAGAATTAACTCAAAAGTCCATAGTCCAAAGTCTTGTCTGAGACAAGGCAAGTTCCTTCTGCTTATGAGACTGTAAAATGAAAAGCAAGTTAGTTATTTCCTAGATACAATGCGGGTACAGGTGTTGGGTAAATACAACCATTCTAAGTGGGAGAAATTGGTCAAAACAAAGGGGCTACAGGATGCATGCAAGTTCAGAATCCAGTGCGGCAGTCAAATCTTAAAGCTCCAAAATGATCTTTGATTCCATGTCTCACATCCGGGTCATACTGATGCAAGAGGTAGGTTCCCATAGTTTTGGGCAGCTCTGCCCTTGTGACTATGCAGGGTATAGTGACCCTCCTGGCTGCCTTCATGGGCTGGCATTGAATGTCTGTGGCTTTTCCAGGTGCTTGGTGCAAGCTGTCGGTAGAGCTACCATTCTGGGGTCTGGAGGACAGTGGCCCTCTTCTCACAGCACCACCAGGTGGTGCTCCAGTAGGGACTTTGTGTAGGGGCTCTGACCCCACATTTCCCTTCCTCACTGCCCTAGCAGAGGTTCTCCCTAAGGGCCCCCCACTGCAGCAAAATTCTGCCTGGGCATCCAGGCGTTTCTATACATCTCTGAAATCTTGGCAGAGGTTCCCAAACCTAAATTCTTGAATTCTGTGCATCCACAGGCTCAACACCACTTTGTAGCTGCCAAGGCTTGGGGTTTCCACCCTCTGAAACAACAGCCCAAGCTGTACCTTGGCCCCTTTTAGTCATGGCTGGAGTGGCTGGGACACAGGGCACTAAGTCCCTAGACTTCACACAGCAGAGGGACCCTGGGCCCGGCCCATGAAACCATTTTTTTTCTCCTAAATCTCCAGACTCATGAGGGGAGGGGCTGCCACAAAGGTCTCTGACATGCCCTGGAGACATTTTTCCCTTTGTCTTGGTGATTAATATTTGGCTCCTCATTACTTATGCAAATTTCTGCAGCTGGCTTGAATTTCTCCTCAGAAAATGGGATTTTCTTTTCTATTGCATTGTCAAGCTGCAAATTTCCCAAACTTTTATGCTGTTTCCCTTTTAAAACTGAATGCCTTTAACAGCACCCAAGTCACCTCTTGAATGCTTTGCTTGGAAATTTCTTCTGCCAGATACCCGAAATCATCTCTCTCAAGTTCAAATTCCACAAATCTCTAGGGCAGGGATAAAATGCCACCAGCTTCTTTGCCAAAATATAACAAGAGTCACATTTGCTCCAGTTCCCAACAAGTTCCTCATCTCCATCTGAGACCACCTCAGCCTGGATTTCATTGTCCATATCATTATCAGCATTTTACTCAAAGCCATTCAACAAGTTTCTAGGGAGTTCCTAACTTTCCCACATTTTCCTGTCTTCTTCTGAGCCCTCCAGCTGTTCCAACCTCTGCGTGTTACCCAGTTCCAAAGTCGCTTCCACATTATCGGGTGTCTTTTTGGACGTGCCCCACTCTACTGGTACTATTTACTGTATAAGTC
>NW_012100544.1:827981-850037 GCF_000951045.1 Mandrillus leucophaeus | reverse complement strand
TTTTTTTTGAGATGGAGTCTTGCTCTGTCACCCAGGCTGGAGAGCAGTGGCGTGATCTCGGCTCACTGCAACCTCCACCTCCCAAGTTCAAGTTATTCTCGTGGCTCAGCTTCCCAAGTACCTGGGATTACAGGCGTGTGGGACCACACCTGGCTAATTTCTGTATTTTTAGTAGAGACAAAGTTTCACCCACCATTATGGCCAAGCTGGTCTCAAACTTCTTACCTCAAGTGATTTGCTACCTCGGCCTCCCAAAGTGCTGGGATTACAGGCATGAGCCACTGCACTCAGCCTAGTTACTTTTTTGGTTATTAACTAGTTGGGTGATTGTGTGTGTGTGTGAGTGTGCACGTGCATGCATGTGTCAACTTTCAAATTCTCTGGGCATTAAGAGGTGGGCTAGATAATATACTGTCTAATTTCCTTCCAGCCTTATTATTCTGTGACTATGGCAGTATAACCCATTATTTACAGAAAGGAGTCATCTGTTATATAAGTCAAGTGGCTTAGGGGTGCAGTCTCAGAATTGATCTGTACCTTGAAAATCCATGTAAATTTGTGCTTTTAGGTTGAGTAAAGATTAGAGGAAGTACAGTATATATTGTTAAGCAATACTTTTTTTTTGATTATGATAAAATTCTGTGCTGGAATTACTCTGTTGTGATTGTTCCTTCTATGTAAAGTGTATGTAAAAGTGGTAAAAATTTAGTGTTCTCAACTGGGATATGAAAATACATATTATATTTCTCATTATTAAACTGAAGCCACATGATTTAGAATACAGAAAAGATAAGTGTAAGTAACACCATGGATTGGATTACTTAAAAATTTTAAATGGTTATAAATAATGGATGGATATATTGTACTTAAGCTTAAGCCAAGAGGGTGCTCACTCAGTGGTTTAAGGCATCAATACTCTAACAGTATTTATTAGGAATAAAAAAGTTCCTCTCACCCTCTTGCTTTACAATATAATCCATGAAAAATCAAGTGATTCTTTTAAGAGAGATGGAAGCACTTATGAAACATTGTAGAGTTATGTGCATAACTATTTTGAAGCAAACACAGAGTTTAAAATGATAGGAAATACATTGATGTGTAATTCCAGGGGCAATCCTGAAGCAAGGATTCAAAGAAGCATGAGTGGAGAGGGGTAGAAGGAAAGGGGGTAATTCATTTGCTTCTTCCTTTTCCTGGCTGGTTATGCCTGATTAAGAGGAGCTGGGCATGCTCACAGTAATGAGTAAGGAATGGGACTGTGTCAATTAACATTAGAGCAGTGGTCCTCAATATTTTATGCATTCAGCATTGAGAAAGGGAAGGATGCTACAGAGATGTTCTGAATCTGGCTTGTACCGGTTCCTGAGAGCAGATGGTTAAATTTTCAGGAATCTTGTGAGTCAGTTATTAAACAGTCATTATTAAAAAATAGGATGGGTACAGAAGCTCATGCCTGCAGTCCCAGCACTTTGGGAGGCTAAGGCAGGAGTATTGCTTTGATGACAGGAGTTTGAGACCAGCCTGGGCAACATAGTGAGACCCTGTCTCTACAAAAACAAAAATAAAATAAAATAACTTACATTCATATACACTTAAATAAATAATATTAAAACAAAGGCAATACGTACTCAAAGCTCATCACTTCTTAATTTTTTACTACATTTTACTTTATGCTATTATTTATATCTACTGTTGCTATAGGTGGTGGAAATACTGCAAAATAGCATGCTACTGCTCATCTCCTTCCAACTCTTCATTCAGTGGCATTATACTGGCAGCTTGAAATTGACCATGGTAGAAGTATTAAAGCCACAGAAATTGGCAAATGCTACAAATCAGGACTTTCTTTTCCTTTTTTTCTATAGAGCTGGTTGTAAACATTTACTAGCACACCACTGAATATGAATAAGAGTGGAGTTTTAAATTTGACTGAACTGAGTTTAGAAAAAAACGCTTATTAGAAATTCAAATATACACAAAATAGAAATAATTTCATTAAGGATACCTATGTACTGTTTCCTCAACTTTAATACTCATTAACGTTTTGCCAATCTTGCTTAATCTGTTGCTCCCACTGGTTTTTTGAAGTACTGTAAACTGAACTTCAAATATTTTCTAATTTTTATCTTAAAATACTTAAGCACACATCTCTAATGCTTTGGCACTTAAAAAAAGATATAACCACAGTTACATTATTATACCAAATAACATTAACACTAATTTCATGATATTCTTTCATACTAGTCCATGTTCAAATGCCCTGATTGTTTCAAAGTGTCTTCTTAGAATTGGTTTGTTTGAATCAGGAGCCAAACATGTGAACTGGTCTTTTTAATAACTGAAAGAGGCTAGAAAGTTATAAGATCTGTCTGTGATGTCATTAAAGAGCAGGAAAGGCAGATTTGACAGAATCCAGTTCAAAGTAAGGATTAGAGAAAAATAAAACTGTTTCATGTTTATGGCCTACTGAGATCAGGCTCTTCAATAAGCTGGCTATACAAAGAAGAACACAACATGTTCTATGCCCTAAAAAGTTCACAGTCTAGGGCAGTAGCGGCACTTAACTTTTTTGGGGTCATGGACCCCTTTGAGTGTGGATGAAAACTGCCTGTATGTGCACACCCACACTTGCACACAGAATTTTGCATGCAATGTGAGTTTTGAAACCCACAAAATTCATCCTGAGGCCAATACAACCAGAGTTAAGACCCAGGATTTGGAGGAAAAGCAGGTGTGTAAATAATTACCATCCAAAGCAATATTGTTAGAGGCAAACATACACCAAGTGCTATTGGAGCACAGAGCAAGACAGTGGCTAATTTTGCCCAGTAACAGGGAAAATGACATTGAAAATGGTGTTGGACATTTTGCTTAAGAGATTTTCAATCAGCGATGGTGATTAGGGCTGCATGCCAAAGATGGGTGTGAGAAGAGATGGTGGTAAGAGGTCAAGAGCCACATGAAGAAATTTGGTTTTAATTTGCTCCAATTTTTGCAGGGCTTTAAACTGGGCAATGATATGATCAGATTTTCATAGGAGAAAGTTCAATGGAGCAACAGTAAATGGCAAGGAATTTCAAGTGGAGAGACTGGACAGAATGAGGCCTGGCAGCAGCTATTATAATAGTCAAAGTAAAGGATGACAGGGCCTGGACTATGGCATAATCAATGAGGTCAGAGAAGAGGGAAGGATTTTAGGAGGTATATAGGAGGTGAAATGGTATGGTGCATTCATGTAGATGGTAAAGGAAAAAGAGAAATCCATGAGAGTAAAATGTCCTAGCTTTTAAGGCATGGTAGAGAAGAAATGCCATTTACTAAAACTAAAGAATATGGGATGCATAGCAGTGGCCAAGGAGGGAAAGGGGACAGAAAAGGCTGTGGGTTTTGGGCATGTTGAGTTTGAGGCATCTGTGGAACATACAGGAAGGAATTCCCAGGAGGAGCTAGAAAGCAGAGTCCCTCTAAGAACTGATTCAATACATTAGATGCAGGCCAAGTCTAGTTTGGTGTCATTTATAGTTTAAAGTCATTTATGGTCAGAGATAGATCACAATTCAATTCAGAATACAGTGAACCTTTAGGAATTCTCTATAGCCAAAATTTTATCCTCCAAAACTTTACTCAAAAAACAGCTAGATTCAAAAATTTCTCCCTCTCTCTGGTCTGATCTCATCTCCGATCTGAGATCTTTCCATACAAATATGATCATATCTCTTTCCTACTTAAAATCTTTTAATAGCTTCTCATTACCCCAGGACAAAGCTCAAACTTTCTTTATCCTCTTCCACTTATCATTATTACTGTTTTTCAATGTGGATGTTAATTCTTCCTAGGACTGTTCCTAACACCTGAGGGCCAGGTCTCAATGAAGTAGAAAGTATTGTAATCAACTTCTTACTTATTTACATTCCTTTCTACTAAGCACCTTATTTCTGGGTGCTAAGCACCTCATCATTTACTGATTTAGACGATAGTGCTGTGGAGTGGAATTGAAGGCCTACTGTGTGCCAGGCAGTTTGACAGGGGTTGAAGCTACAATGGTGAGAGAATTGAAGTACATATAAGCTCCAAATTACCTTGCTACAATTTTGTATGTTGTCTTAGAAAGATTATAGTGCTAAACATAGTTTTTAGGCTTACGATACTCATGCTCCTGACAGTTTCTCATGGGTTGACTGTACCATTCTTTTTGACTGTAAAATTGCCTCTGTTCACTCCCAACAAGACTACATTTTTAATTTGTCAGCAATATGATATTCTTATCAAAGAATGAGAAATGGGGCTCTAAATCAAGCATCTAAGATGAAGGTGAGAAAGAAAGCATAGAAACTGGGTGAGAAAAAAAACAATGTGTAATTTTTACATTGGAAAGGCTGGGCGTGAAATGAGCAAAAGAACAGGCCAATCAAGTCATGTGAAATTCTGTGCTGTGCTGTGTAAACACATCATGAGAAAAGTGCTAATCTAATGCTAGGCATACTATGAAAATCTGTCAGTTCAAAACTATGCCCCATCTTCAAGAGACTAGAGCTTTGCATTTCTTGGAAGCATTGATCAGTGTAAGTGCAAGTCGATCAAGGCTTTTGCATTTGCATTCAAATGTTAATCAATCACAATTTATTAAAAATTTAAGGCAACAGTGAGAATGGAAAAAAGTGTATAAGTCTGTGCTTATGAAAAAGAAGTCAAGTTGAGATCCATTTTGAAATGACTTGAGAATTGCATAATGTGTGAAATGTCAGAGAGCCATCTGGACAACAGACACTGGTCATGGTAATGATGAGCCGGGGTTCAGGGTGGGACAAATGAACATTTATTGACAAATCTCTGCTTTGCAAGATGAGAAACAAAGTGTCTCCATGATGTCTGGCCGTGTAACAGTGCATCCCAGCTTTCCATTACTCATTCCACAAATAGATATAGTAATAATTATTATCATTTAAATGTTTTAGTAATGCCATTTAAAAGATATATTTCTTTTATTGTGGTAACGAACATATAAGATAAAATTTATCATTTTAACCATTTTTATATGTGCAGATGTGACATTAAGTATATTCACATTGTTCTGCTACCATCACCACTATCCATCTTCAGAATTCTTACATCTTCCTGAACTGAAACTTCTCATATTATTACACAATAACTTTCTAATTGCCCATTCCTTCCAGTCCCTGGAAACCACTATTTAACTAGCCATCTCATGTGAACAGAATAATACAAAATTTGTCCTTTGGTAACTGGCTTATTTCATTTAGCATAATTTCTTCAAGTTTTATTTATATTGTAGCATGTATCAAAATTTCTTTTTGTTAAGGCTGAATACTATTCCACTGTACATATTTGCTACATTTTATTTATCTATTTATTCATCGATAGACATTTGGGTTACTTCCACCTTTTGGCTGTTGTGAATAATACTGCTAAGAACATAGGTATACAAATATTTGCTCAAGTCTCCATGTTTACTTCTTTTGGGTGTATATCTAGTAGTGGAATTGTTGGATCACATGATAATTCTATGTTTAATATTTTAAGGAACTGCCATGCTGTTTTCCACATGGGCTACTCTATTTTACATTCCCATTAGCAATGCACGAGCGTTCCAAAAAAGATATTTTAAAAACTGAAAGTTAACAGTAAAACCACTGCAAAATATTGGGAAGGAGAGCTAGGTTACAAAAACCTAAGTGGAAGAAAGTTAACCTGTTTCATTCTTACCTTTTTATTTATCTAAACCAGAAGAGCTTCTCAAGTGATGAGTACTGAATGATTTTTCAGATATGTCCTTCTATGATCCCCTATGTTTTGTGGAAGGTATGAGTGTGGTATGGAAGGTGGGCTCTGAGGTGAGGGGATCAGGCAGGGACTGGGGCTTACAGCTTGCAGCCTGGAGCAGCCTCCCCCATATACCCAAGTGTGCCTTACAAATACTTTCATTTTCTATATGGGCTAATATATGAAAAAGGCTAGGAAATGCTGCTCTAAACTATAGGGGCAAAGTTAGGATTAAAATCTGTAAGAGATGCAAAAGCATAAAATATTTATTCAACAGAAAAATCTAATGAATGGTTACTCTGTTCTAGGATCTAGGTCTGACTGGGGATAGCTGGCAGATACTGTGGGGTAAATAAGATAAATAATTATACTTTCAAAAAGCTTGGTTTCTTGAAGATTCACCTTCAAGGACAAGCAAATAAGCAGTTACAGTACAGCATGGAAAGTAATTCATTGGGGGAAGGGGAACCACAAAGTGTTGTATATAGCCACCAGCCCTCACCTATTTCGATCTTGAGATTGAAAGACAGAGCTCTCTGAACTCTTCTCATTTTCACTGTTACAAGAAGCCAAATGAAATATCTGTTTCTCATTTTGTGGGATGTGGATGTTCAGGGTACCTTAGGCATGTCAGGAAAGAAATAAACTGCCTGGACTGAGTAGAGCTGCTTATTAAAATTTTTAGTAGTGTTTGATGGAAAAAGTGTCAGGATTTATAAAAAGCATTTGCATTATAATTGAGAAAAGAATTATGAAAACTCAAGGAAGCCATCCCTGAGAACTTCTCATGTCTGAACTCCAGGCTGAGTTGGGCTCTGGTTCTCCGTGCTCTCAGCACCCTAGGTTCATTTCTTACAGAAGCACTTATCACCCCATACTGTCATTGTCTGGTTACTTACTGTGTTAGTCTGTTTTGTGCTGTTATAACAGAATACCTGAGACTGGGTAATTTATATAGAACAGAAAATTATTTTCTCACAGGTCTGGAGCCTGATAAGTTCAAGATCAAGGCACCAACAATTGGTGTCTGGTGAGGGCCTTCTTGCTGCGTCCTCCCACAGCAGAAAGCAAAAGGGCAAGAAAGCAAGTTAGCTGAACACCTTCTGAAGTCTCTTTTATAAGGGCTTTGATCTATTCATGATGGAGAAGCCCTCACCACCTAAACACCTCCCAAAAGGCCAACTTCCCAACACTGTTGCATTGGAAATTAAACTTCCAACACATGAATTTTGGAGGACATATTCTGACCACAGCACATACCTAAATCTCCCACTTCACTCTATGTGTAATGGAGGCAGGGATTCTACTCAGAAATATTTCTGGGAATAAGTAAGTGGAACAGTAAGACAGCTATAAAACAACTGGGACCATTTATATGAAGCAGCCAAGATACTCACAATAACTTGGAGAAACGGCTCTGGAAAAGTAGACATTAAGTCTCCATTGTTGCATTGTTGGGGCTTCTGACAGCTGTGGTATGGTGGCATGGTGGCATGGTACTACCACAGTTCTTCTACTCTAACACTTTCCAAAATACTCTTTTAGGTTTTTTTCCCTGAATTCTCCCTCTTTCCTTTTTCCCAGATAATCAATAGATGATTAAATGTCTATGTGAATTGCAACTGTCTGAGTTCATTTTGTTATTGTATTTTTTGTTAAATGGGTATAAGAAAACAAGACCTAGAAATACTGCCATACTTTATCTGGAGTCATCTTAGAAGATTATTATTATCAGCATAGTTATCTACTTTCCATACAATTTGATTGTTCATATTACACATATTTTTGACTTGAGGTAGAAGGATGACAAAAGGGTCTCATTTAACCTTTTCTGTTTTTAAATAGAAGCAAGATTATTTCTAAAAAGTCAATAAAGGATATCCCAGAGGAATTGAGGAAAAATGAGATGAGGACTTCGATAAAGCATACTTTGGTGACAAACATTTTGATATAAAATTTTGTAAAAGCACACACACATCCTGATGAGAAGAGGATGAGTAATTTCTTTTTAATTCAGAGCAAGTGTTCTGATCTGGCTGAAATTCTGGGAAGTGCTGGAAATCCCCAAAGCAAAGTGCCAGATGCCATTTCTGGATCCTGGATACGTGGGCTTGGTTGCTAAGATGATGATGCCTCCTCCCCTTCACCACACTCAGCTGACGCCTGAGCGACAGGGAGTTGATGTACGCAGAGCAGGGATCTAACAATGTCAACTGTGCTGACATCATCCTAGCTGTGCAGGGCTGATGGGAATTCAGAATATCAAACATCATATCAAGGGCAGTGAGCAGGTGTGACTCATTTCCCTGGAGAAGCGGGAGAGAGGAAGGGAGAGGGCAGGATTATCTCACACTGACACACACATAGCCTTTAGACTGAGCTATTTGTGTGGCTTATTTAAAAGCAGCAAAACAATGTTCTGTCTCTCTCTTCATTTTTCTACCGGAAACACTTTATATTCTAGTCCTATGTGTCTCAGCATAGAATTGAGCCTTTCAACATCATAGTATATTAAAATACACATGATTTAGGATCATTACTTTTTATGTTACATAAACCCAACTAGGAGAACAATTCAAACAAAGAAATTTTATGTTCTTTATTTTCTCTTCAGGTATCATCTACTGAACTGGTCAGATGTAACTGAATTGAAAAGGAGCTGAACAAAAGAGCCTGGTATAGGTCTGATGAGACTGCTTTGGTATTACCAAATAAATATAGCATTTCTGTATTCTAGCAGAGTATATTGCTTGGTACGAGAGAAGGGGTGCATGATAAATGCTCAATAATTCCTCCTTGGGTGAATAATACAAAAACCCTGTACATTTGTAAGAATGAGCATTAATATATAGATTCTCGTGTATTTTATGGAATTGATTATTTATCAATTGACTTTAAGGGATAATGGGTAAAAGACTGGATACAATAACAATTGTGATGTTAGTGAAGTTACTGATTTCATAAGTCTCTTATCCATTGAAACATCTTATTAGAATGATTAGGCTAGGACAATTAAATCAGAAAGGAGTGTACATCAAAACAGTAAACAAAACAAAACAAAACCCTTCTGCTTCCAAAGACTTAGTGTTTAATAGCAATGAAAGAGGTACAGTGAACTGACATGCTTGTATTCTCTCCAAAATGACCCCAACGTGTCTTGTCACTCTGAGAAGTACTAATTTATCTATGTCTTGTGTCAGCCATAACACAAGGAACAAAAGGACAAAAATTGTTGTTACCCTGTACTCAGTGCTAAAAAGTACCTCTTATACTTCAATTTACTC
The DNA here is from genome assembly GCF_000951045.1 of Mandrillus leucophaeus. Lineage (NCBI taxonomy): Eukaryota > Metazoa > Chordata > Mammalia > Primates > Cercopithecidae > Mandrillus > Mandrillus leucophaeus. The sequence continues at coordinate 840,972 of NW_012100544.1, read as the reverse complement.
TGCATGCTTAGTAAAATGGCATATGTATGACAGATTGTGAAGCATATTGGAATCTATGTGTATTGGTTGTTATTGGTATAGCTTGAACAGCACAGAAACAGAAAGGTGTGTTTCAGATCAATCTATAGGATACTACTTGTACAATACAGATGGTGTTGGAGGAAATAGGAGGGAAGAACATGAAAAGAGAGGGGTGACTTCTATAGAATTATATGTGGAATGACATAAAGAACTCCAAGTTCTTGCTATGAGATAATAAGTAAGTTGATAAGAGAGATGAAAGGATGTTAGAATGTTCCTAGAAGGCATCTTAAATTTTGAAGGCAGATGTTGAGATATGTAGAACAAATTTTCATTTCATTTTCTTTGCTTTGAAATTACGTGGTAAGGAATTATTCTATCTCTCTGTCTTCAGTCACAATTCCTAATACAGAGAGATTGAGATTCACACAATGTTTAATGGTGATGTTTGATTGATGATAATGGTGATGATGATGATGTTGACGAAAGTGATAATCTGTAGATCCTAGACTAGTGATCCTCAAACTGGCTTTTAGAGTCCTCTAGAATATTTCAGGGGAATATGTATGTGTACCTGAAGAGTTGCCATCATAATAGTCCCTGGGTCATGACTGCTATAAAAGTCCCCTCATATTTTCTTCTTTCACTTCCAGAAGGACCTGCCCAAAAGTTATTATGGGTCCCTTTTGAGATGACTTATTTGACATGATATGCTGCTACAGGACTCTCTAGGAAGGAAGTAGAAAGGATAAAGAGGCATGAACTAATTTTTCTTGAGACAGATTATTACTTTGGTTGAGAGTATGTGGTTAGCACTGTTTTATTAACCCATAGAGAGAAAATATCATCCCTTATCACCAATGGAGAGAACAACACTGCCGCTTTCTCCCTTTGGGGGTCAACCTGACTACCCAGCCTGAGATACAAAGGAATAATTTAGAAGCTATGTGGGGACGATTTTCATAACTGTTTGGTAAATTATTCTTCTGATATTTTGTTTGGGGATGACTGGGAGTCATGCCTACATTTCTTTTAATGGAGCCATAGTTATTTTTCTTCAGATAATCACATCTAGTGAAGAAAACTCCTAGATAGTTATGTTGCCATAGAATAGATATTAAATTTGATCAGATGTAAAAGAAGAATATGGGGTTCTTAAAAACCTCTTGAGTTTGAAATGCAGAGTAGAGATAAAGATAGTTAAAAGCAGTGTTGGCTGTGTCTCTGTTGACCACAGAGGGTTATAAAGCAAAGACTATTGCTATTGTAAAAAGCAAATGTAAAAACTATTGTAAAAAGCAAATGTAAAAAGCAGTCTAGATGCCCATCAACAGTGGATTGGGAAAATAAAATATGGTCCATGTATACCAAGGAACATTATGCAGCCATGAAAAATAATGAAATTGGATTCTTTGCAGCAACATGGGTGCAGCTGGAGGTTGTTATCCTAAGTGAATTAATGCAGAAACAGCCAAATACTGCATGCTCTAATGTATAAGTGGAAGCTAAATAGTAGGTACACATGGGCGTAAAGATGGAAATCACAGATGATGGGGACTACCAAAGCGGGGAGACACAGTGGTTTAGAAAGCATCTATGGGGCACTATGTTCATTATTTGGTTGATGGGATCAATAGAAGCCCAAACTTCAGCATCACAAAATATACCCATATAAGAAGACTGCACATGTATCCACTGCATCTAAAATTAAAAAAAAAAAATTTTACAGGTGGAGAAAGTGGTACGAGAAAGATACTGGCAATTATATGATTTTCTAGAAAAGGTTAAGTTGATTGTGGGAATATTGTTAGCTAATGTGACCATTTTCTTAGGGGGTCCTACTGTTGTCAAGAAGGCTATTATATGGTCGGGCACGGTGGCTCACGCCTGTAATCCCAGCAGTTTGGGAGGTCGAGGTGGGTGGATCACCTGATGTTAGGAGTTTGTGACCAGCCTGGCTAACTGATGAAACCCCATCTCTACTAAAAATAGAAAAAATTAGTTAGGCATGGTGGCAGTTGCCTGTAATCCCAGCTACTTGGGAAGCTGAGGCAGGGGAATTGCTTGAACCTAGGGAGCACAGGTTGCAATGAGCCGAGATTGCACCACTGTACTCCAGCCTGGGCAACAGAGTGGAACTCTGTCTCAATAAATAAATAAATAAATAAACAAAAAAAATAACAATAATAATAATTAATAAATAAATAAGAAGGCTATCATATATTCTGTACAACTTAAAAAGGTGCAGGATTTGCCACCATAGTTTTAGTTAAAAATATACTGTGATGCAAAAGTTACAGAGGCTTCACTAACCCCCAGAAGATAAAATTTCATGGCTCCAGACATAAGACATGGTCTGCAGAGTTGGTGGTGGTAGTTGGCAGGGCTGGGTATGGGTAATGCACATAGAACCCACAACTAATCCGGAAGATTCTCCTGGCTCAAGTTGTCCATGAGTCACTCATCCTCAAAAGATAAAGAAAGGTTGGAGGTTACCTTAAGGAGTTCACATTACTTTGAGGATCTGAAAATCCTTATTCTAACTAGATCTTACAAGGTCATATTGGAATCAACTTAGGTTGGTAGAGGACATTGGCTCTCCAGAACTTGTGAGGAGTGAATTCTGACTTTGACACTAGTATTGACCTCTTGAGCCTGGCCCTTTTCTAAACTGAATGCTGAAATGTTTTTTTTAAGGTTTCAAGGTTTTAAGCCTCATTGACTTAGCCGGAAAACATCACCCCTGGAAGTCTACCCACTCTGCAAAAGGTACAGAGACAGAGTGATTCTTCATCCAGGTAGAAACTACTTAATACATACCCACTAGTTTCACTGCAAAGACAATAGTAGACTCAACCCACAACTCATAGAGGATTTGTATTGCTCAAATGTTGACAGTGTAGTTTGTACTTTTTGTGGCAGCAGAGTCAGATCAAAATGATAAGCAAGTGGCTATGCCTTTATGCTACTAAGACCAGCATTATGACAGTATTTGGACAAGAGACCAAGATTTTCTACATCCAGATCTTTACTGGCCATTGTCACCTAGAAAGTCCCCAAAAACTTCCACAGAGGAGACAAATCAAGGATAAGTAACATATTGTTATTGCTGGAGCTTTGAACACAAACTCCAAAGACAGATTTGGCTGGATAACTTGTCTTATAAATTTAAGAGAAGTTTTTCAGTTCAACAAAGTATATTGAATGGCCTAAAACCAAAGAGGCTAAAAAGCTCACTCACTTCATTTTCACCTTCCAACTGAAACCTGGGCTTGGATATCACAACTTTGGCCTTACACACCATTGAGAATTAGAGGAAATGCAATGTCATAAGACCTTTGTCTCGATGCCAAAGTAAAATGGATGAGGGTGTGGATATTTGAGTTGTTATCTTATATCTTCAAAATCCTGGAACAATACCTGTCCAAGAGCAAACCTGAAGGCCTTTCCTAATTGCTTCCAAAATGTCCAACTCTTGGAAATGAAGCCATGTGTGTCCTCTGATTTACCAATTTTTTCAGCCCATTTCCTATTTAAGCTGCAGAGGAAAGCAGGCAACAAAGAAGACAAGCCAAGAAGGACTATCCACGTTTCCATCAACCGAGAGCTTCTTAAATAGGCCAATAGTTACCTCATGCTTTCCAGAAACCTCCTGTTGTTCTTGGCATAATGAAAATTTAAGAAATAGGCTCTATCTGTTGGATATCCTCTATTGGTAACTCTCCTATTGAAGTGTTTATGCTTCTGGGCTCATTATGACATAGATTCTATGGATGAATATTGAGAAGGCTTGAAGGACAAATATTTAGGACCCAACAACAGACACAGTGTGTGGCTCAGATCTTCACAGCAATTTCAGTGGCATAATGTGAAACAGAGTCCAGAGCTTTCACCATTAGGGTTAGTGCCCTGTTTAGATCAAGTTTTTCCCCTTTCTTTGAGGAAATTCTGCACATATGCTTTAAATAGCTTTTGTTTTTGTTTCTTGTTTTTTTTTTTTTTACAGGATCCCTTGCTAAAGTTATTTAGATATTATTGTCCTGATATATATTTCAATCTTGTCTTTCTTATTTTGCAACATTAATTTTGTTTTAAATCCCATATCTCCTGAAGCGCGCCTCTTGCCTGGGGATATGGTTTTCCATTTTGATTGAGGGATCGAACAACAAAGGTTCATCTCTGTACAAAGGACCATTTATTATTTATGCGAGTCAGAGAAACGTGTAGCTTTTTGCAGTGTGTGGGAAATGCAAGAACTGAATATCCAACACATCTGATTGATAGTTACATTAAAGGTTGTCGGTTAAATAAGTCTATTTGGATTGATATAAGAGCATTATGTTTTTCTTGAAATATTATTTTAGTAAATATTTGGTATTTTTATTTTATTGCTTATCCTGCTGTATTCTTCAACTGCTGGTCACCAAAGGATCACAAAAAAATGTTGTAAAATGTTAATTGTTTAATATGTTTTGAAAAAGTAATATTAAATAAAACTATGTTTTTGAACATTGTATATTTCCTACAACTAAATATTGACCTTTAAGGTCCTAGGTTATTGCACTGATCTTTTTTCAGGGGCTCTGAAAAATCCCTTAAGGCAATATTATTTACTATAATTGGTTTCTTAGCATACTGGGAGATAAGGCACAATACAGTCTAGTGCTCCAATTTGGAACTGGAATGATGACACAGACCAATGCCAGGCTACGATTTCTTCTATGGCAGGGACTGGCAAATTTTTCCAGGTTGAGATATTTTTCTTCATTGTTTCCTTTTCTTTTGAATACCAATCTATCATTAGCTATTAGAGGGCACTTATTTATTTATTGTTTGTTTGTTTGTTTGTTTGTTTGAGATGGAGTCTTGCTCTGTCACCCAGGCTGGAGTGTAGTGGCGTGATCTCAGCTCACTGCAACCTCCACCTCCCGGGTTCAAGCAATTCCCCTGCCTCAGCCTCCCAAGTAGCTGGGACTAGAGGCGCACGTCACCATGCCTGGCTAATTTTTTGTATTTTTAGTAGAGACAGGGTTAGAGGGCACTTTAAAAAACAAATAAAATTCTTATCTAAAAACACACAGTGAAGATAAAAGTTGATAATTCCTTTTCCTTTTTTTAAAATGTCATCAGGTTGCTTTTAACTTTTTTCTCATTTGGTTAGAAGTATTTTATAAGGGAAAAGGGTCAGTTTGAGCAATATCCTGAGCTAGTGACATTAATTCATTGTGTACATGAGCCATAGTGACTCAACTAGTCTTACTACCTTCCACTGAGTAATAGGTAGATACTAAATGTAACTCTCTTATCAACATTTATATCATTTTAGAACTCATGAGTCCCCAAACCACATTGAAATAATGATAAATTGCCTTTAAACCTTAAAATTATTTGTAATATACTTCTTTTTGGAAAGAAAACAAGCCAGAAGAGGTTATCTTTTAAATGATTCTGTAATGAGTGGTGTTTGTTTGCCTCCGAATCTAAATCAAGCTCCCACTTGGTGGTCTGTCCCTGGTTAAGACACATGGATAGCTAGATCTGTGTGGCTGCTAAAGAGGCATGAAACCGTTAAGCAAGAAAAAACAAAAACAAAAATAATCTTCACTAGAAGTCACTCACAGAAAGATTCCTAGGTAAGCTCTGTGACAGATGACTTCCACTAAAGTGGATGAAAGAGTTCACAGATGCTTTTGAAAACAAAGATAATAAAACTCAAAGAGATGTGACAAGGTTACAAATAATGCTTTATGAAATTAAAATATTTAAAAAATTGTTGACAAAAAAAGAAAATAGTTACTTATTAAAAGCGAATTTGTGACTTGGAAGAGCCAGTGAAGGACATCTCTCTCAACAGAGTGAAAACAGAGAGAAATCATGAATGCAAAGCTCAGAAACGAGCGAACAACCAGAAGGTCAACATGTAACCAATGGGAAGGAGAAGGAGAATAAACTTATGAAGGAGAATTGAAAATTTTAAAATTAATACATTTTAAAAATAAAGTCTATAAATTTAAAAGGCATTGAAGGCCAGGTAGGATTAATGAAAATATATATAAACCTAGATATACATTGGTGGAATTATTGAATTACAAAAATAAATAGAAAAATTTTCACATTTTCAGGCAGTGTAGTTAAAAAGCAATCGCCTCCACACAAACAAACAAACAAACACACTTCTAGTTTATTTGTAAAGAAAAATAAAACTAGCATGAAACTTCTCATCCCCAATGCTGGATTCCAAAATATAGTGGAACAATATTTCTCTCCATCATACTGAAAAAAGAAGGAATGTGACCCAAGCAAAATGATGAAATATTTAGAAAACTATTGTATAATCTTGAGTTTGCAGGACCTTCTCTCAGAAATCAAACTCAGAAACCATAAGTGAAAAAAATGGATACATTTGACTCATAAAAATAAAAGTGTTTGGCTGGTATTAGATAGACAACATAAGCTAAATAAAAACCAAAAGATTAACTGGACATAATTATTTGCAGCCCAAATGACAGACAGAAAGCTAATATAATTTCATTGTATATATTGATAGAAAAAGGCCTAAAAGAAAGAAAAATGGAGCAATGATATTATTAAGTAATTATGAGGAGATAAAAATCTAAGTGGTCTGTAAACATGCACAAAAATGCTTTGCCATATTAATAGGAAAATAAAATTAAAACAAGAAGATATAATGTTTTATTCATCAGAGTAGCAAAAACTACAGAATTGAAGATCTAGTCCTAGCAAGGATGTAGGGAAGCTGGCATCCTCATGGATTGCTTTGGTGTTTGACAATGTGGAGTATTATAATCTTGCTATAAAAAATAATCTATAAATTTCTATTACAATTTAAAAACACATATCCATGACCCAATGACTCTATTAGCAAGATTCGTCCTGCAGAAAGAAAAGTAGAATGTAGGTCATATGTATGTTTAACTCTGGTGCTTTTTGTAGTGGCAAAAGTTTCTACAGAGAAGTTGAATGATCATTAATAGAATAATGGTAGAATAAACTAACATATAGTTGTGTACCATTCCGCAGTTTTTATCAGGACTGAGTTAACTCTTTTATCTATTGATCTAATGGAATATCTATAAAATATACTAGTAAGGATAAATATTCAGTTGAAAGGTAATATATAGTGTTTGAGATCTCATTTTTATAAAACAAATAATGACAGTCACCACAAAACACTCTGTGTGTGTGTGTGTGTGTATATATATATGTGTGTGTGTGTATGTATATATAGTACTTCTGTTTGCAAATATTTGTGTGGACATAGGGAAAATATGGAAAGAGACATAAACTGGTTAGCTTAGGAGAGTAGGGATGGAGGGAAGGGGAGGGAAGTATACTCTCTTGGGGACAGGGTCTTATATATTTTCATGTCTTCCTCAAGATTTTGAACAGCATCTCTTGAAAACAGTCTGAATGAAAATATCTCTTAATTTATACTTTTCTTTTTATTTGCCATGTTCCTTCTAGACTTCAACAAAAAAGTAAAATGGATTTTATCATACTTGGAAAACCAACAATTGCAGTCTGAATTCAAGCATCACTGTTTGATGCACCCAACTTGAGTCAAAAAGATGCTTCAAATCCCACTAGGCTGGAGGTAAATATACTCAAGATTTTAAGAGTGTCTCTTGACGGTGTACAGAATAAGACAGCTTCTCAGCTTTCAGTGTTACTTCACGGTTTTAACCATCAAAAGAAGTAAGGTAAAAACATCTTTTAACCAAGTAAGTGTTGCTGGGGCCAATCTATGAATTAGTTATATTCACTGATTTTAAATAGCTATTACAATGATTTTATTTTTTGATACTTTAAATGATTTCTTTGAAATGTTGGCTATAATGCCAATTCTTAAAGGAAGCCTGATGTTTCATGTAGCATAGTGATTCAGAGTGTGGGCTGTAAATCCAGGCTGTGTGCATGCAAAATCAGTCCACCAACTACCACCTCTGAAACCTTGAGCAAGTTAATTAATTGCTGTAGGCCTCAGTAACCTTTTCTGTAAAATGGGAGTAATAGGAGTACCAGTATTGTGGGGTTGTTGGAAAGGTCTTAGAACAGTTTCTAGCACATAGGAATGCTAAGGAAATGATAATTATTAATACTTATTGTATGCTTGATCATTAAAATTACAAACATACCTAGAGATTCTGACTCACACATCAGAAACATGCAGAGACCTGAAGACTGAAAACAATCTTTCGTAGTCTTCTAGCAACAGGAATACCTTAAATGCACAACTCAGGCATTCAATTTTTTGAAGTGTTTTATTTCTTTATAACGTCTCATTTTTGTTTATATTTTTTTCCCTGAAACCCAACGGAAGTTTTCTGGACTTTTTAATGCTTGTGGTTATAGCTATTACAATGGGCTTCTGTATTAGTTGTTGACTGCTGTGTAACAAATTACCCTAAAATTTAGATTCTTAAAATAATAACAGACATACATTATCTCTGGCAACTTGTAGCTGAGTGATTCTGGCTTAGGGTTTCTCAAAAGACTGTAATAAAGATGTCACCTGTTGTTGCAGCCATCTGAAGATTTGCCTGAGACTGAAGGATTCACTTCTACGATGGCTCCTTCAGGTAACCAAATTGGTGCTGGCTGTTGGTGGGAGGCCTCAGTTTCCCACCATGTGAACCATTCCATAAGATTGGAGTGCCACAGTATCTTTAATGACTTCACCTTGGAAGTCACATTCTATCATTTTTGCAATATTTTATTGGTTATTCAGTGTGGAAGGAGACTGTATAAAAACATGAATATCAGGAGGCTAGAATCCTTGGGGCCATCTTAGATGCTTACTACCATAGCATTTTTGCCTATTTATATATTTCATTTACTCAGTTAGTACATCTGTCAGTATCACTTAAACCCAATGCACTAGGCCAGGTGTTGTGTGGGGCATAAAGATATGTAAGTTGTAAGTCCTGCTCTTTAAAATTTAATACCTGGTGAAAGAAATTAAACACCCACCCCACAGCTGCAGTACAAGGCAATATAGGATAAATATCAAGGATACAGTGATGTCAGTAAGCTCCTCAGGTGTTCAGAAGAAGAGGAGCAATTTCTCCTTGGGGTTTCAGAACAAATGGAACGTGATCTGGGTCTCTAAGAATAAAATAGGATCACTGTGGGCAAAGACAAGTGAAAATACATCTCACGCTGAGGAAGCAATGTGAACAGGATCATGAAGTTGAGAAAGCAAGCTGAGTTCAGGGACCAGCAACCAGGATACTTTAGAATAGCACATGTAGAAAGTGGAAGGATAAAGGGAGGGAAATGTAGGCAGAGACCAGTTTATGCAAGTCCTTATAAGCTATGTTAAAATTTTTGAGCCTACTCAGCAAATAATAGGAGCAGATAAAATTTCTGAGCTGGTAAGTAATGGGATAAAAAGGAGCTTTGAGCTTACTCTCCAAGGGGAATCAGAGAGTGAGAAATCAGATACAGAGAAACAGGGTAGGAAGAACTTACAATAAGGAGAGAAGGTAATACAATAAATATTGTAAGTAGAATTAGAAAGGAATAATCTTGCAGGAGGAATCTGAAGAAGTTAGCAATTCATTGGATACCACATTTGAGGAAGCTGTCCCAGTAACTTGAGATTTGCTACCTGTTTTGGAGGAGAAGTTGGTTTAAAGAGGAAGATGGTTTAAAGAATGTGTTTTAGGACATATCATTTAAAAAGAACTTGAGGATTCCTTGTATGCTCTCTTTTCCTTTTCCCGCACTGAGGTTTAATCTCCCTGGGTAGTTGCTTCCTGAGATGAATCCTGGAGACCTGGGAAGTTGGGGAATCCTGGCACTGAGGTGAGGAAAGAGGGCAGTGTGGGGAAGAACAGGGCCAGAACCTCAGGAAATTGAATTGAGTTAGTTGGCTCCAAAGTCTGTTGAGCTCAATTGGTAATCATGATGGTGGACAAGGGATGGGATTGTGAGAAAATGATGAACTGAAAAATAATATAATGGCTAAGGTCACGGATTTTGAAGTCATACGGGCATGATTAAAAATCCAGGTCTCTATTTCTAGCTGACCTTGGCAAAATGCTTAATTTGCAGGAAGCTCAGTTGCCTAACCTGTAATAAATAAGATTCATAATAGGGTCTTGTGAGGTTTCAAGGAAATGTTTGGCATATCAAGCTCTCAGCATAGTGGCTGGCACATAGAAAACACTCTGTAATGAACAGTAGATTTATTGAGATGGTGGGCTTTATGCTACTACAAAAGGAGATTGATAGTGTCCCAGGATCTTTTAGACCAGATGAGTAGAATTACTGATCTCTTTTGGAATCTGATTAATCCCTTACAGCATACACCTGGGGGGAGGTGAGTACTCACATGTGTTTGTATTCTAAGGAGATGTCAGGTAAAAGGGGTTGAAAAAAACCATTGGCAAATGTGCTAATTAATAAACACACCTTAATGTTCATTCTTATTCTCCATGAACTCTTATCAACAGTTTTACATATAGTGTTCCTTTCACTCTAAATTAACAAATGAATCCACACATTATCTACTTGTGGGTTTCTTCCCAATAGCAAAGCTTATTGAGATAAATTATATGCTCATAAAATCACATATAAAAGTCATAAATGTGATTTCTTAATTATTACAATTTCTGTCAGTTAAGGTTAAAAAGGAAAGTTAGTATCCTTTGGGATAATTCACCAAATAGGATAAGTTTTCCAGGAATCTTTGAGTTGCAAGAGACAATAAATTCAGTTTCAGAATGGGGAACTTACTGGCTCAACTGGGAATTCCAAGGGAAATGACTTCAGGAAAAGCTGGATCTGGAGGGGTGGGGCCAAGATGGCCAACTAGAAACAGCAGTGGTCAGTGGGAATCGAAAAGAACCATAATTAGCATCTGAATCCTTCACCTGCAACAAGGTATCCAGGTTCTCTCGTCAGAACCGACTAGGCGGGTGACGTGATCCATGGAGAGAAAGGAAGAGCAATGTGATGTGGCGGCCCTCCTGAGAGCCACACGGGGTAGAGGAGTCCCCACCCCCCAGCCAAGGTAGGCGTGGTACCCAGCAGGGGAAACCGTGCTTTTTCCAGGGAGCGGTGCAACCCACAGAGCAAAAGATCCCACTCGCGAACCCATGCCACCGGGGCCTGGGGTTCCAACCCCAGAGTCGTGCAGATTCTCAACAGCCTCTCAGCTAGAATCTGCCTAACTCTGCGGAGCCCCCAGGGCAGGGGGCGACCAGTACCACAGCTGCAGCTGCCTGCTGTATAAGCTCTTTGAGCTCGTTGTGGGAGGGGCAGCAGCCAGTACTGGGACTCATAACTGCCTAACACGCAGGGGGATTGGTGGGGAGGGGCGGTATCCATCTCTATGGCTCCAGGCTGCGCTTTTCCCCTGCTGGAGCCAGGGAGGCTGGACTACTTGGTCCCCAAGAGGTGTCCTCCACAGCTCAACACTCTGGCTGTGGCAGACTGCTGCAGAGGGGCAGAGCGCCTCTTCAGGCCTGACCCTCACACATCCTTCCTCCCTGGGTGGGGCTTCCCTGCAGGAACTCCAGCAACTCCAGCCAGAGGCTCAGGGACAGGACGCAGATCTCCCTGGGCCAGAGCCTGTAGGGGGAGGAGTGGCCATAGTCTCTGCAGACCAGCAGACTTAGCCTTTCCTCTTGGCAGTTCTGAGGAATCAGGGCAGACCAGATGAGTGGGTTTCCCCCCAGTGAAGCACACCCCCTCCATCAAGGGACAAAGTACTTCCTTAAAAAGGTCCCATTCCCTGTGCCACCCAACTCGGTGAGACACTCCCACAGGGGTTGTCAGACACGCTATACAGGAGCGATTATACTGGCACCAGGTTGGTGCCCCCGAGGTCAGAGGTCCGAGAAAAAGGACCACACCACCCATCTTTGCTGTTCTCCAGCCTCCTTTACTGACATCTCCAGGCTCAGGAGCAAAACAGATGAATAAGGCCTGAAGTGAACCCTCAGCAAACCTCAGCAGCCCTACAGAAGAGGGACCTGACCATTGAAAGGAAAACAAACAAAGAAACAGAAAGCAACAACAGCAACAGCATCAACAACAAAAAAAATGCTCCCAAAAACTCCATCTAAGGGTCAGCAGGCTCAAAGATCGAAATTAGACAAACTCACAAAGATGAGAAAGAATCAACGAAAAAATGCAGAAAACCCAAAAGGCCAGAATGCCTCTTCTCCTCCAAATGATCCCAACGCCTCTCCAGCAAGGGCGCAGAACTGGACGGAGGATGAGATGGACAAACTGACAGAAGTAGTCTTCGGAAGATGGGCAATAAAAAACTCTGCTGAGCTAAAGGAGCATGTTCAGCAAAGAAGCTAACAACCTTGATAAAAGGTTAGAGAAGCTGCTAACTAGAATAACCAGCTTAGAGAGGAACATGAATAAACTGATGGTGCTGAAAAACACAGTACAAAAACTTTGTGAAGCACACACAACTATCAACAGCCAAATAGACCAAGCAGGAGAAAGGATGTCAGAGTTTGAAGACCACCTTTCTGAAATAAGGCATGCAGACAAGATTAGAGACAAAGGAATGAAAAGGAACGAACAAATCCTCAAAGAAATATGGGACTTCATAAAAAGACTGAATCTGTGATTGACTGGAGTAACTGAAGGAGGTGGGGAGAATAGAAACAAGCTGGAAACCACACTTCAGGATATTATCCAGGAGAACTTCTCCAACCTATCAAGACAGGCCAACGTGCAAATTCAGGAAATACAGAGACCACCACTAAGATACTCCACAAGAAGATTGACCCCAAGACATGTAATTTTCAGATTCTCCAAGGTCCAAATGAAGGAAAAAAATGTTAAGGGCAGCCAGAGAGAAAGGCCTGGTCACCTACAAAGGGAAGTTCATCAGACTAACAGAGGACCTCTCAGCAGAAAATCTACAAGCCAGAAGAGATTGGGGGCCAATATTCAACATTCTTAAAGAAAAGAATTTTCA
>NW_012100544.1:810247-827931 GCF_000951045.1 Mandrillus leucophaeus | reverse complement strand
GGCAGCAGCCAGTACTGGGACTCATAACTGCCTAACACGCAGGGGGATTGGTGGGGAGGGGCGGTATCCATCTCTATGGCTCCAGGCTGCGCTTTTCCCCTGCTGGAGCCAGGGAGGCTGGACTACTTGGTCCCCAAGAGGTGTCCTCCACAGCTCAACACTCTGGCTGTGGCAGACTGCTGCAGAGGGGCAGAGCGCCTCTTCAGGCCTGACCCTGACACATCCTTCCTCCCTGGGTGGGGCTTCCCTGCAGGAACTCCAGCAACTCCAGCCAGAGGCTCAGGGACAGGACGCAGATCTCCCTGGGCCAGAGCCTGTAGGGGGAGGAGTGGCCATAGTCTCTGCAGACCAGCAGACTTAGCCTTTCCTCTTGGCAGTTCTGAGGAATCAGGGCAGACCAGATGAGTGGGTTTCCCCCCAGTGAAGCACACCCCCTCCATCAAGGGACAAAGTACTTCCTTAAAAAGGTCCCATTCCCTGTGCCACCCAACTCGGTGAGACACTCCCACAGGGGTTGTCAGACACGCTATACAGGAGCGATTATACTGGCACCAGGTTGGTGCCCCCGAGGTCAGAGGTCCGAGAAAAAGGACCACACCACCCATCTTTGCTGTTCTCCAGCCTCCTTTACTGACATCTCCAGGCTCAGGAGCAAAACAGATGAATAAGGCCTGAAGTGAACCCTCAGCAAACCTCAGCAGCCCTACAGAAGAGGGACCTGACCATTGAAAGGAAAACAAACAAAGAAACAGAAAGCAACAACAGCAACAGCATCAACAACAAAAAAAATGCTCCCAAAAACTCCATCTAAGGGTCAGCAGGCTCAAAGATCGAAATTAGACAAACTCACAAAGATGAGAAAGAATCAACGAAAAAATGCAGAAAACCCAAAAGGCCAGAATGCCTCTTCTCCTCCAAATGATCCCAACGCCTCTCCAGCAAGGGCGCAGAACTGGACGGAGGATGAGATGGACAAACTGACAGAAGTAGTCTTCGGAAGATGGGCAATAAAAAACTCTGCTGAGCTAAAGGAGCATGTTCAGCAAAGAAGCTAACAACCTTGATAAAAGGTTAGAGAAGCTGCTAACTAGAATAACCAGCTTAGAGAGGAACATGAATAAACTGATGGTGCTGAAAAACACAGTACAAAAACTTTGTGAAGCACACACAACTATCAACAGCCAAATAGACCAAGCAGGAGAAAGGATGTCAGAGTTTCAAGACCACCTTTCTGAAATAAGGCATGCAGACAAGATTAGAGACAAAGGAATGAAAAGGAACGAACAAATCCTCAAAGAAATATGGGACTTCATAAAAAGACTGAATCTGTGATTGACTGGAGTAACTGAAGGAGGTGGGGAGAATAGAAACAAGCTGGAAACCACACTTCAGGATATTATCCAGGAGAACTTCTCCAACCTATCAAGACAGGCCAACGTGCAAATTCAGGAAATACAGAGACCACCACTAAGATACTCCACAAGAAGATTGACCCCAAGACATGTAATTTTCAGATTCTCCAAGGTCCAAATGAAGGAAAAAAATGTTAAGGGCAGCCAGAGAGAAAGGCCTGGTCACCTACAAAGGGAAGTTCATCAGACTAACAGAGGACCTCTCAGCAGAAAATCTACAAGCCAGAAGAGATTGGGGGCCAATATTCAACATTCTTAAAGAAAAGAATTTTCAACCCAGGGTTTCATATCCAGCTAAACTAAGCTTCATTAGCAAAGGAGAAATAAAATTATTTCCAGACAAGCAAATGCTGAGGGATTTTGTTACCACCAGTCCTGCCTTGTAAGAGCTCCTGAAGGAAGCACTAAATATAGAAAACACAAAAACAAAAAAACAAAGAAAACCGAATAAACAAAACCAAACAAAAACAACAGTACCAGCCACTGCAAAAATACACCAAAATGTAAAGACCAATGACACTATGAAGAAACTGCATCAACTAGTGTGCAAAATAACCAGCTACCATCATGATGACAGGATCAAATTCACACATAACAATACTGACCTTAAATGTATATGGACTAAATGTCTCAATTAAAAGATGCAGTCTGGCTAATTGGACAGAGTCAAGACCCATCAGTGGGCTGTATTCAGGAGACCCATATAACCTGCAAAGACACACATAGGCTCAAAATAAAATATTTACCAAGCAAATGCAAAGGAAAAAAAAAGCAGGAGTTGCAATCCTAGTCTCTGACAAAACAGGCTTTAAACCAACAGAGATCATAAAGACAAAGAA
This sequence comes from Mandrillus leucophaeus, assembly GCF_000951045.1. NCBI lineage: Eukaryota > Metazoa > Chordata > Mammalia > Primates > Cercopithecidae > Mandrillus > Mandrillus leucophaeus. The sequence continues at coordinate 825,680 of NW_012100544.1, read as the reverse complement.
GGGCATTACATAATGGTAAAGGCATCAATGCAACAAAAAGAATTAACTATTCTAAATATATATGCACCCAATACAGGAGCACCCAGATTCATATGACAAGTTCTTAGAGACCTACAAGGAGACTTAAACTCTCACACAATAATATAGTGGAAGACTTTAACACCTCACTGTCAATATTAGACAAATCAATGACACAGAAAATTAACAAGGACATTCAGGACTTGAACTCAGCTCTGGATCAAATGGACCTGATAAACGTCTACAGAACTCTCCACCCTAAATCAACAGAATATACATTCTTCTCAGTGCCATCTGGCATTTATTCTAAAATTGACCACATAATTGGAAGTAAAGCACTCCTCAGCAAATGCAAAAAAACTGAAATCATAACAAACAGTCTCTTAGACTACAGTGCAATCAAATTAGTACTCAGGATTAAGAAACTCACTCAAAACCACACAATTACATGAAACTTGAACAACCTGCTCCTGAATGACTCCGAGGTAAATAATGAAATTAAGGCAGAAATCAAGAAGTTCTTTGAAACCAATGAGAACAAATACACAATGTACCAGAATTTCTGGGACACAGCTAGAGCAATGTTAAAAACGAAATTTACAGCACTAAATGCCCACACCAGAAAGCTAGAAAGATCTCAAATCGACAACCTAACATCACAATTAAAAGAGCTAGACAGGCAAGAGCAAACTAATCCAAAAACTAGCAGAAGACAAGATACAACTAAGATCAGAGCAGAACTGAAGGAGGTAGAGACACAAAAACCCCTCCAAAAAATCAGTGAATCCAAGAGCTGGTTTTTTGAAAAACTTAACAGAATAAACATACCACTAGCTAGACTAATAAAGAAGAAAAGAGAGAAGATTCAAATAGATGCAATAAGAAATGATAAATGGGATATCACCACTGACCCCAATGAAATACAAACTACCATCAGAGAATACTGTAAATACCTCTATGCAAATAAACTAGAAAATCTAGAAGAAATGGATAAATTCCAACCAAAAAAAGTCTAGGACCAGATGGATGGACAGCCAGATTCTACAGAGGTACAAAGAGGAGTTCCTTCCTCTGAAACTGTTCCAAACAAATGAAAAGGAGGGTCTCATCCCTAGCTCATTTTATGAAGCCGACATTATCCTGATACCACAACTGGGCAGAGACATAACAAAAAAAGAAATCTTCAGGCCAGTATCCCTGATGAACATCAATGCAAAAATCCTCAATAAAATACTGGCAAACCGAATCTAGCAGCACAGCAAAAAAACTTATCCAGCACGATCGAGTCGGCTTCATCCCTGTGATACAAAGCTGGTTCAACATACACAAATCAATAAATGTAATCAATCACATAAACAGAACCAAAGACAAAAACCACGTGATTATCTCAATAGATGCAGAAAAGGCCTTTGATAAAATTCAACATCGCTTCATGTTAAAAACTCTCAATTGGGCAGGTGTGGTGGCTCACACCTGTAATTACAGCACTTTGGGAGGCTGAAACTGGTGGATAACTTGAGGTCGGGATTTTGACACCAGCTTGGCAAATGTAGTGAAACCCTGTCTCTACTAAAAATACAAAAATTATCTAGGTGTGGTGGTGCACGCCTGTAACCCCAGCTACTCTGGAGCTGAGGCAGGAGAATTGCTTGAACCCAGGAAGTGGAGGCTGCAGTGAGCTGAGATTGCACCACTGTACTCCAGCCTGGGCCACAGAATGATACTCCATTTCAAAAAACAAACAAACAGAAAACAAACCCTCTCAATAAACTAAGTATTGATGGAACATATCTCAAAATAATAGGAGCTATTTATGACAAACCCATAGCCAGTATCATATTGAATGGGCAAAAGGCAGAAACATTCCCCTAGTAAACCAGTACAAAACAAGAATGCCCTTTAACCACTCCTGTTTAACATAGTATTGGAAGTTCTGGCCAAGGCAATCAGGCCTGAGAAAGAAATAAAGGGTATTCAAATAGGAAAAGAGGAAATTAAATTGCCTCTGTTTGCCGATGACATGATTTTATATTTAGAAAATTCCATCATCTCAGCCCCAAAACATCTTAAGCTGATAAGCAACTTCAGCAAAGTCTCAGGATACAAAGTCAATGTGCAAAAATCACAAGCATTCCTTTACACCAACAGTAGACAAGCAGAGAGCCAAATCATGAATGAACTCCCATTCACAATTGCTATAAAGAGAATAAAATACCTAGAAATACAGCTAACAAGGGATGTGAAGGACCTCTTCAAGGAGAATTACAAATCACTGCTCAAGGAAATAAGAGAGGACACAAACAAATGGAAAAACATTCCATCCTCATGAGTACGAAGAATCAATATCGTGAAAATGGCCATACTGCCCAAAGTAATTTATAGATTCAATGCTATTTCCATCAAGTTACCATTGATATTCTTCACGGAATTAGAAAATAACTACTTTAAATCTCATGTGGAATCAAAGAAGACCCTGGATAGCCAAGACAATCCTAAGCAAAAAGAACAAAACTGGAGGCATCATGCTACCTGACTTCAAACTATACTACAAGGCTACAGTAGCAAAAGCAGCATGTTACTGGTACCAAAACACATATAGACCAATGGAACAGAACAGAGATCTCAGAAATAACAGCACCATCCACAACCATCTGATATTTGACAAACCTGACAAAAACAAGCAGTGGGGAATGGATCTCCTATTTAACACATGGTGCTGGGAAAACTGACTAGCAATATGCAGAAAACTGAAACTGGACCCTTTCCTTACATCTTATGCAAAAGTAACTCAAGGTGGAATAAAAACTTAAATGTGAAACCTAAAACCATAAAAACCCTAGAAGAAAACCTAGAGAATACCATTCAGGACACAGGCATGGGCAAAGACTTCATGAAGAAAATGCCAAAAGTAATTGCAACGATAGACAAAATTGAGAAATGGGAGCTAATTAAACTAAAGAGCTTCTGCACAGCAAAAGAAACTATCATCAGAGTGAACAGGCAACCTACAGAATGGGAGAAACTTTTTGCAATCTACCCATCTGACAAAGGTCTGATATCCAGAATTTACAAGGACCTTAAACAAATTTACAAGAAAAAAGCAACCCCATCAAAAAGTGGGTGAAGGATATGAACAGACACTTCTCAAAAGAAAACTTACATGTGACCAACAAACATATGAAAAAAAGCTCAACATTACTGATCATTAGAGAAATGCAAATCAAAATAACAATGAGATACCATCTCATGCCAGTCAGAATGGCAATTATTAAAAAGTCAAGAAACAATAGATGCTGGCAAGGCTGTGTAGAAATATGAATGCTTTTACACTGTTGGTGGGAATGTAAATTAGTTCAACCATTGTGGAAGACAGTGTGGTAATTCCTCAAGGATCTAGAACCAGAAATACCATTTGACCCAGCAATTCCATTACTGGTTATATACCCAAATGAATATAAATCATTCTATTATAAAGACACATGCATACATATGTCTACTGCAACACTATTTATAACAGCAAAGTAATTGAACCAACCCAAATGCCCATCAGTGATAGACTGGATAAAGAAAATGTGGTACATAGATACCATGGAATGCTATACAGTCATAAAAAGGAATGAGATCATGTCCTTTGCAGGGACATGGATGAAGCTGGAAGCCATCATTCTCAACAAACTAACAAAGGAACAGAAAACCAAATACTGCATGTTCTCACTCATAATTGGGAGTTGAACAATGAGAACACATGGACACGGGGAGGGGAATAACACACTCCAGGGCCTGTTGGAGGTGAGGTGGTGAGGGGAGGGAACTTAGAGGATGGGTCAATAGATGCAACAAAACACCATGGCACACACATACCTATGTAACCAACCTGCACATTCTGCATATGTATCCTGGAACTTAAAGTAACATTAAATAAATAAATAAATAATTTTAAAAAGCCTCTTTCTGCCTTCCAAAAAAAATACAAAAAGAAAAGTTGGGGGCTAAAACTGTCTTTACAATTTTGTCTTTTGGTACTTGACTTTGCTTGTCTCTGCATTAAGTCTTTTCTCAGGGAGACTCTTCCTTTTGATGTCAATATGGTTGCCAGCAGCTTCAGGCCCTTAATCTATACTTTCAGAAACTCTAGCATAGACTGCGTGTCTCTCTTGTGGTGACTCTGGAATGTATTCTCAGGATTAGCTTAGATCAACTCTAGTATCATTATGTGTTCTTCCTGGAACCATTCACTGTAGCGAGAGGAGGATGTTACATTGATCACCTTAGCCTGGGTACACACCTTCCTTTGTTACTGGAGATGGAATCCATTTTATCTGGATGTCATGGATGGAACGTGAGGGGATGTTTCTTGAGGAAAAGCAGTATCCTATTAGAAGGGATGGGGGAATGCATATTGTAAAGTAAAACTCACAAAAACTTCCTCTAATTCATGAGTTAAGTTGTTAGTCAAGATTCAGGTATAACAGCTAACACCAAGTACAACAGACAAAAAAGGCTTTATCAGTTTCCTCTCTGTAGGTTTTCTGCTTTTCAGCTTGATAACCCTGTGATAGCACATCATGGGCAGTCAATCAATACTTGTTGAATTGAGTTGAACTTGATCCAGACTCACACTTTCTCTCAGGGTTGAATGACTCAGGTTTGCTCCCACAACTCATTCTATTTAATTTTCAGAACAGTTCTACAGATATATGAACAGGAAATAGGGATTATGAAAACAAAACTTATCTTCACATTTTTCACACATGGACTCTATCCTCTCCTCTTTCTCACCCTAAAGCCTCCCAAAGCTTCTTCAGAGAAAGAGAAATGGTTGTCTCAGAATGACCAATGCTTTTTGAAGAGGAAACTCTGGTGGAAAGCTGTAAAAACTGTACCAGATGTAGAAAATTAATAGATGGATGGAAAAACTTAATCTGTTTCTAGATGAGAGAGAAGAAGGCAACGACTCTTTCCAAGTGCTCTGGAGGGGCAGCTCAAAGCACTTTAATCTTTGATGAATGCGATTGAACTCTTTCCGCTACTCAAGGAAAGATAGAAGTGCTCACAAGGGCTCATCCTGTGCTGGCTCTCTGCCACCATCCATCCTGTCTTCTCCATAATTATTAGGCCTTTCACCATTCACTGCTTTTATTACTCTGAAATTCCTCTTTCAGACCAGAAAATCTGGTAGATGAGATACATGTGAAAAATGGAGCCAGGTATTACAGTCAGAGGGCACTCTGACTGGCTCATTCTGGAATATGAGCCAGGAGTTTAGCACAGGTTGCTGCATTAGGGGTTTTTGGGCAGTTGCTAAGAATCCCATGTTTGTTCTACTCTTTTATCTACCACTCCAAGTGTGTCTTTAGCTATACTGTCCAGGTATCATGTAGGATGTTCATGGACAAAGAGGCTGTGGCATTACAGATCCAATTATGTTAGAATGAAAATCAATGGATAAAATACACTTCTGGGTCAATATGCAAGACTTTTGCTTGTTAATTAAAATATCACATCTCCTAATTTGATGATAAAATACTGAGTGCACAGGAAAGGATGAAGACACAAACACACACTGAGACTAATAAACTAACGCTTGTGTCTGGGAACACTCTCTATGACTTATAATGCAGATGGAGCCAGATTGAGAAAAACCAACCAACCAACCAACCAACCAACCAACCAACCAACCAACCAACGAACAGCATGATGGCTGAACCAGACAAGAGAAGTCCTGAAGAAAAATACTTATCAATTACCAGAATCTGTGCCTGCCATACATCAAAGGTATTGTATCCATGACAGCATGCTGCTTTTTGTGGTGTTTTGATTGACGTCACAATTTCTTAGCAGTCCTTCCACAGCCATTCTGAGATAGCATCGAGAAATCAATGAAACTTCAGAATAGGAAGTATTTGTGTCTATAGACTAATGTGGCACATTCCATCTTGGAAAATGTAATCCTTATAGGAAGATAGAAAGAATCTTGGTAGCAGTATATGCTGGGAATATACTCAGCGATTTCCCATGTATTTTCTAGATTTAGGAAATCATAAATCAAGAGAAGAATGTGGGAGGTGCTGGCACCTTAGTGGAGGGAAGTTGTCTCAAGCAAACAGCTACACAGAAATGAGGAATTGGGCTTTTTAGCCATGACTTACAGCTGCCAGTCCAAATTGTATAAAATCAGAAAAATATATTAAAAAGTATCAACTCCCATTGAACCTATGCTTTGCAAAAGTATATTTGATATTCATCTCTTTTGATTCCTGAAATAATCCTAAACTAGGTATGGTGGATGTTATCCTACAAATGAAGATGCTAAGGCCCAAGGGGGTTAATGTCGCGCTTAGTTTTTAAGAAAAGAGTGGAAATCCTGTGTACTTACTCAAGCCCAGTTATCTTTCCACGATGTTTTAAACTGACAAACCAATAACAAGAAAGATGAACAAAGGGTTAAACTCAAACTCACCAGAAATATTTGGAGTCCAAAACAGAGTGAATGGTGGTGGATGCTATCTTGTAATTGTAATCTGTATGTCAAAATAAGACAATCCTGTTGAAAGAATTAACTTGAAAGTGGAAAGCATGGGCAAAATGAGGAAGTTGTAAAAAATGGTGCTATACAATAGCTTTTGTTGTTGTTGTCACTAGTAGTGGCATTCCTTGTTTTTTAACTTTTCGAAATATATGGGTAACATAACACTTATTCTTGAATTCGTCACATTCTTTTAAAACAATTATTTACTGTCTCTCATTTCTCTTGTGCCTTTAAAAAATTTTATATTTTCCTTGCTTCCAAGGTGTCTCTATATCCGTAATCAGAAACTCCCAAATTTTGCTGTAGGTTTTGACGGGACACCTGTAATTAACTCCCAGCAATGATTGCCTAATTTAAATTATAAACCCCTGGGACAAGCTCTGGGTTTAATTTTTCATTCTGTAGCCTACTTTGAACAAACTTTCAGAACACCAAGCCTGGCTGTGGTCCTCTCTCTCCTGCCTGCCTTTATGTGCTGGTCCTCTTGTCCATAAAACACTCTGAATGGAAATTAAGGCTATAGCAAACCAAGTGAGCATAGAGCCTCATTAACAGAGAACCTGATTTCATCTCTCTGCTTCAACTCCTTAGTCTCTGACTTCTTTATTCCACATGACTCTGCAAACCTGTGTCTGAACTTACATTCTCCTGAAACCGGAACGGATGAAACTCATTAGGTAATGCCAGCGCTCTTACTGATCTTCACCTCAAACCTCAGGAAACAAAGCCAGGCATGATATCCTCAGCTTTTATGTTCTTCCTTTTTTGCTTAGGCCTGAAAGTTGCAGATAGGATGCATCTAAAATTGGAGTTTAGGAGGCATAGTTTTTCAAAGGGTTTTTACTGGGCAGGAAATGCCATATCCTAAAGGGTAGCAGTGTGTTCCTATAGCTGGTACAGACATCTGAAGTAATTTAAAACCAACATGAATGATAACCACATTTTTGGCTTATAAATTTAAAACCAAGAAGAAGGAGTGGGCAATGATCAGGATTCCATATTCATTGTAGGGGAGCAATTAAAACATAGATAATTCAGTATCTTTTGGACTTTGTTGGCTAACCAACAGTATAATAAATCACAAAAATTATTATTTCAATGATTTAAATAGATAACTGCAGCTACAACTTCTGAAATGTTGAATGGATAAATGAGGGCCTATGCTTTGGTCAGTACAATGTAAGGCTTTGCAGTTGGCACCCTATGCCCAGCTTCTTTTCCTGGCACAGTGCTAAAATGGCACATACAACTTCCATCAGCACCAGCGTGTTCGTCATTTAGCATTTAGGAACACAGTGAATAGCAATTATCAGCCAAATAGCTGGGAAGTGAAAATGACCTAGTAATCAGAGTAAATATACATTATGTTGTCATAGTATAATGTGTAAATATTGGAGAGGAATAGCAGAACATGGACATGCAGAATCTTTCTTTTAAGGCCTTGTATGAACACAAGTACTATCTTGGCTCTGGCATGTTTTCTGGATGACAGCTACTAAACATGTTGATTTAGTAAGTAGTAGGTCATCTTAATCATTTGCTCACTTACAGGTACCATGACCAGAAAAGGCATTGCCCTGAGTTTTTATAAATCCTAAATTTGGCTCCCAATGACCAGGAGACATATGGAGAGATGATAGCAGCTTGGTGGGAGTTCAGACATTATAAACCTTGCACAGCCAGTTGCTTTAGCTGCTTATTCCAATCCAACTGTATGTTAATTTTACAGAATCCTTCCTTTGTTAAGCTGGGAAAATATGAAAAACCACCAATGTCATTTTGCTTATATTCATCTTCTCAGCAAATCAGGTGGGGATAGTATCAATGTTGCAAAATGTTGCTAAACTGAGTACCTGGACTACATGCTGTGCTGCACAGAGACAGAGAAGAATAGGCAGAAATTTTATTTTAGAAACTTTTATGGGTGCAATATCCTGGGAAAATTAGGCTAACTGATGGGATAAGTTTATTAGCAAGATTCTAAACAGCAGACACACATAATTTCCCCACTTTTAAAATTAAGGGTTAACAGACTTGGAGAGAATAAATCAATAATGCCTCTATAGCAGAAGGTAAAGGAGAGTGATGGTGGTAGTAAATATTTATTTTTTGTAGGCACTCAATATCCTTTTCCAAATTTCTTGAAGCTTTTTGCTATTTTGTGGGTAGGAGGGAGTGGATCTTCTCCCTGCATTGAGTACAGTCTTGGTTTTGGCAAATTCAGGTACCTGTCTCATCTCTTTGGAAGTATGGGCTTCCCTGAGTTTCTTTCCGTCAGATTATCTTTCTTACTGCTCCATGACAGGCAAGGAATGAGCATGTGCCCTAAACTTAGCTAATCACTCTCCTAAAAAACAAACAAAACAAAAGGCAGAGTCCAATCATTCTAAAAGGGGATGTCCATGGAGATACTGCTGAGACTTTGGAAGCTACCTGGTTTTTGATGGTTTCTTCAGTCTTCTCTATGATCATGTACATTGTCCCGTAGCTTCCTAATAATATGATTCTTGCTCAAATTAAGTAGGCTTGCTTCTGTTGCTAGCAACCAAAGAACCTTAATTAATACAGTTTTTAACTTCTACCTAAAATGCTGCAAATAACTACTTATCACCAGAGCAGAGGGTCAGAGAAACCACCATGTTTGGGGTAGATCTTTGGTGGTAAGAAGGTCAATTGGAATATAGAATTATAATATTCAGACTGTGTAAGTCATATGGGTAATCTTAAGATCTCAAAATAGTTTCTGCCCATGTTTCTAGGTCTTTCTCTACTTCATCTTCTCACAGTTTGATTAATTAGGATGGAGTTGAACCATCTGTACTTTTTGGCCTAAACAAGGTCCAATACATAAGATAAACTCACTAATGGAATCTTGATTTAATGTATACCCAAAATGTAATCTATAATCAGGGAAGTTTGCAAAGAAAACTGCACCTACTGTGCCCAGGGAGAATGGTTTTCCTTGTCAATATCCAAGCAGCAACCAGGGAGTTAGGCTGGTGCAAAAGTAATTGTGTTTTTAAATTTTTTTGGTCTTTCCAGAACTCTAATATCAAAATATTTCTTAATTAGGTTTACAAATTTTTTGTCTTAGCTGCTATAGGGAATCAAACATAAGGTACTGTTTCTGCGTACAGAAGCACATAACTTCTTTGAAGAGATTGCCAGACTAACTAGAAAGTTCTATGAGAAAGAAGATAGGGGCTGGATGTGGTGGCTCATGCCTGTAATCCAGCACTTTGGGAGGCCAAGGTGAGAGGGTCACTTGAGCCTAGGAGTTCGGTACCAGCCTGGGCAACATAGCAAGACCCATCTCTACAAAAAATTTCCTGGTATGGTGGAACATGCTTGTGGATAGCTCACAGTGCTATCTCCCAGCTACCTGGGAGGCTGAGATGGGGAGATCACTTGAGCACAGGAAGTTGAGGCTGTAGTAAGCCAAGATTGTGCCACTGCACCCTTGCCTCAGCAACAGAGCGAGACACCCTCTTAAAAAAAAAAAAAGAAAAGAAAAAAAGAAAAGAAGATGGATGAGAAGACTTTGTAGAGAAAATAGAATTGTTTTCTTTGAGAATTACTCTTCACTTTCAGTAACCAGCTGATTTCACAGCTCAGGGTAGACCTAGATGGTGTCACTGCTTCTTAAGGCCAGTGGTCCAGCTGATTTTATCCAGGATGGCCTCTGACAAAGAGGACTTGGGCTGACTTTAGCCATAGGCGTGTGTGTGTGTGTGTGTGTGTGTGTGTGCGCGTGCGCGCGCGTGCGCGCATGCAGGCAAGTGGCAAAGAGAAGAGAAACATCTGTGTGCTGTTTTCTATTAGTTTCCTTGAAAGCAGCAATGGAAGTCAAGTGTATCACAAAGCAATTTCCTTCCTAAAGTTGTAAATTGCCGTGAGGAGGAAATTTGTGAAAAATTGATAGTGATATACAAATAACAAAACAAAATGTTTGAACTGGAGCTCAGGAGAGGAGCACTCCTCTCTATTCGCTTGTTCTTTCTTGTGGCCAAGCATGTCTGAATCCTTTTAGAAGGGCCACTTGCTGAAAAGTCTAATCTCTGATATTTACTAGATCTATTTGCACGTGGCTAAATCAGCTAAATTAATTATATTTGCTTGCTTTTATTCTGTGGAATAAGAAAGCAGTAAAACCGGTATTTTTCCAGGTTAACATTCTGAGACAGCATGAGAAAGAATTAGGATTCAGAATAGAGAACCCAGAAATAAGACTGTACACCTACAACCATCTGATTTTCAACAAACCTGACAAAAGCAATGGGGAAAGATTCCTTGTTTAATAAATGATGCTGGGAGAACTGGCTAGCCATTCACAGAAAACTGAAACTGGACCCCTCCCTGACACTGTATACAAAAATTAACTCAAGGCAGATCAAAGACTTAAATTTAAAACCCAAAACTGTGAAAACACTGGAAGAAAATCCAGGCAGTACCATTCAGGACATAGGCATGGCAAAGATTTCATGATGAAGATGCTGAAAGCAAATGCAACAAAAGTAAAAGTTGACAAATGGGATCTAATTAAACTAAAAAGCTTCTGCACAGCAAAAGAAACTATCAACAGAGTAAACAGACAACATATAGAATGGGAGAAAGTTTTTGCAATCTATGCATCTGACAAAGGTCTAATATCCAACATCTATAAGGAACTTAAATGCATTTACAAGAAAAAAACATTAAAAAGTGGACAAAGGACATGAACAGACATTTCTCAAAAGAAGACATACATATGGCCAAGAAATATATGAGAAAAGCTCAACATTACTGATCATTAGAGAAATAAAACCAGTGTGAGATACCATGTCACACAAGTCAGAACGGCAATTATTAAAAAGTCAAAAAATTCCAGATGCTGGCAAGGTTGTGGAGAACAAGGAAAGCCTTCACCCTGTTAGTGGAAGTATATATTAGTTCAATCATTGTGGAAGACAGTGTGGTGATTTCTCAAAGACCTAGAGACAGAAATACCATTTGACCCAGAAATCCCATTATTAGGTATATATGCAAAGAAATATATATCATTCTATTATAAAGACACATGCACATGTATGGTTCATTGCAGCACTATTCACAATAGCAAATACATGGTATCAACCTAAATGCCCATCAATGACAGACTGGATAAAAAAAATGTGGTACAAATACACCATGGAATATTATGCAGCCATAAAAAGGAAGGAGATCATGTTCTTTGCAGGAACATGGAGCTGGAGGCCATTATCCTCAGCAAACTAATGCAGAAACAGCAAACCAAACACAGCATATTCTCACTTAAAAGTGGGAGCTAAATGATGCAAACACATGGACACACGAGGGGGAGCAACACACACTGGGAACTGTCAGGGGTGTGGGAGGAAGGAGAGGATCAGGAAGAATAGCTAATGGATGCTGGGCTTAATACCTAGGTGATGGGATGATCTGTGCAGCATACCATCATAACACACGTTTTTCTATATAACAAACCTGCACACCCTGCACATGCACTTAAAATCAAAGTTGGAAATAAAAAATAAAATGAAAGCAAAAAATGAAAAAGGTAGGGTTCATGATAACATTTAAACCTTTTACTACCTTCATCATAATAAAATATAGGAGACAAACTACTCTCCTTTGTTTTCAAATGGGGAGAAACCAACGAAACTTCCACATACATCTCTTAAAGTCAGAGTTGGAATGGGAAGTCTCATCCAGCTTCAAAACAGCTTGATTCACTAGGGCATGTTGCCTTCCTCTGAGCATAAAATAAAAAGCCCAACTTAATCAAACAATGTTTGCCGAGTTCCAGTCTATAGGGAACTTTTATTTTTATAGCCAAGAGTAACACACACTTTATACTGGGCAATTTTAATGGCAGTATTGGGACAATCTATACTACTGCTTCACAAATGGAATACAAAAGCCTCTGGGTATATTTACCTATTAAAAGTGGTGTTAGAGAAGCAGAGCAGATCACACTAGAAAATAAATGCCTGGTCACTGAACCCATTTGAGAAAAATCCCTTTTTTGGTTTTCAAACTGAAATATCATTTGCAATGCTTTCCCTTCTTTGCTAGTCCTTTTAACATTAGTAAATTATAACTGCTACAAGGCAAGGACTATGCTTTGTCTCTGCTTTTCAGAGTTAAATGTTTGCCAAATGAGTGAAGAGATGAACGTATAAAATTAACACGCAATCATTAAAACAAAAAAATTTTTATATTTCTCTGAGTTGCAAGTAAGAAGCATATAGCCAAATTGAATCCAACAGTAATGTAATAATAGTGTTTTTTGAGTGTCAGGCATTGTTCTAGGTGCTTCATATATACCAGTTGATGTAATCATCAAAATAAGTCTATGAAGTAAGTATTATTGTTAGTGATATCTCACAGATGAAAATATGTGGTACAGTGTGATCAAGTCACTTACTTATTGTCTCACAGCTAGTAAAGGGAGGGAGATGGATTTGAATCCAAACCTAATGCTGCTGCTATTTACTTACAGTTTGGTATACAAATAGCCATGGCAAATGCCCATCAGAGCATGAGGGTCTCAGCTGAAGTGCTTTACACTGGTTACTAAGTAGGTATACACTTTACCTGGACTATCCACATCATGTCATGAAGCCCCCAGTTTTTCTTCTCCCCAGAGGGACCTCTGGAAAAATGAAATCCATCAGTTTGATTTCATTCAAGACATGGAAAAACATTTACTGAAAAGTCAACAAGTAAGCAGCTTGTAGATAAATTATAGAATTTCAGAGTAAACTTTGTAAATGTGAGCATTTCAATGTCACTTCCAGCTTCTGGAGAAAATGTAGTTCACATTTTCTTGGGTAGTTCAGGGACAGGGCAGCACTGTGGGAGACTCAGACTCTATAAAATGAGACCCCTCCCATGTTTTCTTTTTTTCTGAATGACTGTTTGCCTTGGCCTACAGGAGAGCCCCCAGATCTCTGTATAATACCATCCTGACATTGGAATCATTTTTGTCTCTCAATAGCAAGTTGGAGAGCCTTTCTGTAAGGACTTCTTTTTACACTGGATCAGTGAGACACATTACTTGTGTCCACTTCTCCCCATCACCTACTTCTATTTGAAATAAATACTAGACAGGAAGAGTCCAATAACCTAGGTTCACAGTGAAATGAAAGGTCATCTATGTTTCCCTTTTCCCATTACTGCTGAAGTGGTGTTCTCTGCACTGAAGTTTGCTTGTCCTGGAGCCTGCCTTCATGCTGCTAGGGGTGAGCTCTGGCAGAAGAAAGGACATTAAAGAACACAGAATCTTGGTTTTCACTAACAAGATACTAAGAAAAGAAAAAGAGATAAATCTGTAGTTTGATTTAATTTGGCTTTTGTTCCCTGAAGGTTTGTTTTCTTTTTGCACCTTTTTATTGTCAATGCATGTGAGAACCTATTCTGAAAACTATTAGGCAAACTTACTTGGTCCTAGAAACTCTGATCCAGGAGAAAAATCCCAAGAAAATGTCACTGTGTGACAAGACATGGTATGATGAGGGCGCTAGAATCAAGGGGTGCAGAGGTGCTTTGGAACATCTAGGGAGGGAGGATGACACAAGAGCAAAGATGAGCCGGTAGGTCTTAGAGACTGGTGGTGCGGTGTCTTAATTCTGCTCCAGTGTACAGTCCTTTGGGGAAGTCACAATCTGGATGAAAATCGACACTGTCTATTTCTACCATCTTGTATTTAAGGAAGAAGGGAAATAAAACGGGCCCTCAAGCTCCACCATGACTACTTCCCACAGAGCACCACACACCCCATTATTAGTACAATTCCAGAAATATGTGTGATGCTTTTCGTTGCATCTAACTTGACAAGTGTGATTCGCAAATCTCTAAAGAATTCTATTCTGCTAAATATTCAGGACGGTGTCTGACAGAGTGAAAGAAGGAAAATTAAGCAGAGGAAAAAAAAGGGCCAGGCAAGACAGATAAAACATACAGTTATTGGAATTTATAAAATAGGAGATAATGTTATTCATACCAAAGATTTTATCATATTGGGAAAAAATAAATCTACCATATCAATTAACATTTTGTCATTATTTTCATCAAACTTAGTATTTCAGGAAAAAGGATTAATCAACTTATGACAGCATGATTCCTTTAGAAGCCCTTTAATTTAATTTTATTTAGAACATTTTTGGGATAAGTTATTTCGAGAAAGTATTTCTGTTTCCTAGTGAGAGGAAAACTCCACCTCTTTTTTCATGGTGTGATGATTCTAGTCCAAACGCAATGAGTTTCTGGAAATGGCAAGTGAGACACTTGTTGCCATGGTGATTGTTAATAGTTCTGACTCAGATATAGTGTTGCCATAGCAACTGCATTGAAGCCCTTGGGAGGTGGTGCGGTCTTTTTTTTTTTTTTTTTTTTTTTTTTAAATCAGCAGAAAGAGGCTAGGAAGAACCATTTTAGTAGCTTCTTGCTGCACTGCAGTGACGAAGCTTTCAAGGCTATTTCATCCGGATGAAAGATCATCCTGTTCCTGCACTGATGAAACAGATATGTTACACTGTACAGGATAAATATAGTCTCATATATCATAGTAGCAAGCACATTATCTTCCTGTTAATGAATTCTAATTTTCTGACTGTGATGGTTTCTAATAACACAGGTAGCCTCAAGTGAATATCTTGAAGAATCCTTAATGTCACTGCCAATACAAAAAAAACTAAAGGTCAATGACTGAATAGGCCCAAATCATTGAGATGTAGACAGTTTTAGCTTTAATGCATCCCTATAAGGACAAGGCACATGGCTGACAAAGCATTTTGAAGGTCCTTTTGGAATGGTTGGAGTTTGGTCATCTAGATTGAATGCTTGTATACCATTTTACATATATACCCAGTTCTTTCTCTTTTTTTT
>NW_012100544.1:803958-807337 GCF_000951045.1 Mandrillus leucophaeus | reverse complement strand
AAAAAAAAAACATGCATTTTAATTTTGTTTTCTTGTACACAGAGAATTACCATTCAAACTTCAGGAACTCACATTATTGACAGCATTTTAGACTTAAAGAGAACAAGGCTGCTGGATGAGCCTGATTTTTAGGGCTTATCTCATATTCCACCTTGAATGACCTCCCACTGTCAGAAATATAATTCTGAACCCTAGAAGCAGTTGGCAACCCTCTTATTATTTTAATGTGCTTTGGATATACGTAATAAAATATCTGATTATCCTCCTTTCTTTTCCATTGAATTGACACTAATTGGCCGTTGCTGTCTAGCTACTGATTCCATGCTGGCCCTGTAACCCCTAATTCTCTTCAATATTTAGGCTCTTAGCAGAGAGAGCCATCTTACCTGATACACAGACATGGGCCCATCTCCTTGAGGACAACTGCAACTGCGTCAGAATTATATTTGTTTCATAAGGCTGCTGTAACAAAGTACCACAAACTGGGAGGTATAAACAGCAGAAATTTATTGTCTCATAGTTCTGAAGGCTATAGATATTCAAGATCACAGAGTCAGCAGGGTTGGTTCTAAGGGTTGTGAGGCAGGCTTTAATTTTTAATTTTTGTTGGTACATAGTAGTTGTATATATTTATGGGGTACATAAGGTATTTTGATACAGGCATGTAATACATAATAATCACATCAGGGTAAATGGGGTATTCATCCCCTCAAGTGTTTATCTTTTGTGTTATAAATAATCCAGTTATACACTTATAATTATTTTTAAATGGACAATTAAATTATTTTTGACTGTAGTCATCCTGTTGTGCCAGCAAATACTAGGTCTTATTCACTCTTTCTATTTTTTTGTACCCATTAAGCATCCCCACTATCTCCCCACCCCCACTACCCTTCCCAGCCTCTGGTAACCATCTTTCTACCTGTTATCTCCATGAGTTCAATTATTTTAACTTTTAGCTACCACAAATAAATGAGAACATGCAACGTTTGTCTTTCTATGCCTGGTTTATTTCCCTTAACATAGTGACCTGCAGTTTCATCCATGTTGTTGCAAATGACAGGATCTCATTCTTTTTGATGGCTAAATAGTACTCCATTGTGCATATGTACTACGTTTTCTTTAGACATTCATCTGTTGATAGACACTTAGATTGCTTCTAAATGTTGGCTATTGTGAGTAGTCCTTCAATAAATGTGGGAGTGCAGATATCTCTTTGATATACTGATTTTCTTTCTTTTGGGTACATACCTAGGAGTGAGATTGCTGGGTCTTATAGTAGTTCTATTTATAATTTTCTGTAGAACCTCCAAACTGTTCTCCATAGTGGCTGTATTAATTTATATTCCCACCAACAATGTACAAGTGTTCACTTTTCTCCACATCCTCGCCAGCATTTGTCATTGCCTGACTTTTGGATAAAAACCGTTTTAACTTGAGTGAGATGATACTTCATTGTAGTTTTAATTTGCATTTCTCTGATGAACACTGATATGGAACACATTTTCATGTACCTGTTTGCCATTTGTTTGTCTTCTTTTGACAAATGTCTATTCAAGTCTTTTGCCCCCTTTAAATCAGATTATTAGTTGTTTTTCCTATAGAGTTGTTTGAGGTCCTTATATATTCTGGCTATTAATCCCTTGTCAGATGGGTAGTTTGCAAATATTTTCTCCCATTCTGTGACTTTTCTCTTTACTTCCATTTCCCCCATTCTGTAGATTGTCTCTTCACTTTGATTGTTTCATTTGCTGTGCAGAAGCTTTTTAACTTGATGTGATCCCATTTGTCCACTTTTGCATTGGTTGCCTGTGATCATAGGGTATTACTCAAGAAATCTTTGCCCACTGCAATATCCTAGAGAGTTTCCCCAGTGTTTACTTTTAGTAGTTTAATAGTTTGAGGTCTTAGATTTAAGTCTCTACACCATTCTGGTTTGATTTTTGTATATAGCAAGAGATAAGTGTGCGGTTTCATTCTTTTGGAAAAGGCTTTTATTTAACTAATTAATAAATGAGAAAACCAGTAAGATGTGACAACCAGTTCCCAAAATGATTTAAACACCACACATATCTAGGTAATAATAAGTAAGTTTACGGACACATGCAAACTGGTCAATATCCATTAGGCAACATTTTACCAGAAGTAAAAATCATTTGCTTTTCTATGGGCAAGAATCATTTGCATTACTTACAGAGTTGTAAAATACCTTAAAGGCAATAAAAGGTGTGGACTTCTCTGAATGAAATAAATGGAAAGAGGTGCTTTACAGAATGGCAAGTAGTCTATTTTTGTCCATTTCAATATCCTTTTCGGTTTTTGTGACATAAATATTGGAGTGCTTTGTCTCAAACAGAATGTTCTATGGAAACTCAATTTATAGCCCGTAGGAAAAGCAGAAGTGAGGCAGTGGCGATAGTAGTGGCAAGAGGATGAACAACAAGTTTGATGCTTTGAAAGATGATGACAATGGGGACCATGATCAGAATGAAGAAAGCAGCACACAGAAAGATACTGAGAAAGAAAAAAACAGAATGGGACAAGAATAAGAGCAGTAACAAGAGGAAGGCTGTTGTCCCTGGACAGGCAGAGCATCCCCTCCAGTATAACTACACTTTCTGGTACTCCAGGAGAACCTCTGGCTGTCCCACCAGCTCACAGAGTTATGAACAGAATTATCAAACAGATTGGTGCCTTTGCCTCTGTGGAGCAGTTCTGGAGGTTTTATAGCCACATGATATGTCCAAAGGATCTGACAGGCCACAGTTACTTCCATCTCTTCAAAGAAGGAATTAAACCCACGTGGGAGGATAATGCAAATAAAAATGGTGACAAGAGGATTATTTGGCTGCCGAAGGGCTTGATCTCCCATTGCTGGGAGAATCTCATTTGGCCATGATAGGGGAACAGTTCATGGTTGGGGAGGAGATCTGTGGGGCTGTGGTCTCTCTTCACTTTCAAGAGGACATTATTTCAATATGGAAAAGACTGCCAGTGACCAAGCAACCACAGCCCAAATCCGGAATACACTTTGGCGAGTGCTTAACCTATCTCCCAACACCATTGTGAAATACAAAACTCACACTGACAGCATCAAAATGCCAGGCAGACTGGGCCCCCAAGGGCTCCTTTTCAAAGCCTCTGGAAGGTGTGGTTGAAAGTGCCATGACCCTCTCCCTCTCCGGATGGCACTATCCTTGAAGCTGGTGTCATTAGAGTCTCTTGTTCTGTTGGTGTGCTACCTGGAAGATCCTTCTGTCCTGGACAAGATAATTAAAAGAGCATTTTATGTTTTAAGAACAGGCTGACACAGAGCAGCTACAACAACAGCTGAGATTGCTCAATAAACGGTGCTAAATTTAAAAAAAAAAAAAAAAAA
>NW_012100544.1:798853-802913 GCF_000951045.1 Mandrillus leucophaeus | reverse complement strand
TTCACTGTAACCTCCACCTCCTGGGTTCAAGCGATTCTCCTGCCTCAGCCTCCTGAGTAGCTGGGATTACAGGCACATGCCACCATGCCTGGCTAATTTTTGTATTTTTAGTAGAGATGGTGTTTCACCATGTTGGTCAGTCTGGTCTCGAACTCCTGACCTTGTGATCTGCCCACCTTGGGCTCCCAAAGTGCTGGGATTACAGGTGTGAGCCACTGTGCCTGGCTGAAAATTGACTTTTCTTAGAAAATACAAGACTACCTTTAGGAAAGAGCGTAAATCTGAAAGGATTGTAGGATAAGCTGCAAAGGCAGATGGATGAAATAACACTTAACATGTCTAACACTGTGCCTATCTCTATGGATTTGAATAAATCACCTTTAACTAAGAAGCCGTTGAATATTAACACATAAAAATGCATAGAAATCAAGACAGTATGCGATTACCTGTTAATTAGGGGACTATATAAATGATACAGGTTGTTTGTGCTCTGGGCAGTTGGGAAAAGGTGAGGTCATTTTGTCTGAAGTTATCAGAGAGAGCTATAGAGTTTGGCTCAATAGGAGAGACTTGGGGAAATAGAAAGGGACAGGGGCACAGGCAAAAGCTTTTATTTGTTCTGAGCAAATGGCATGCTCCTCAAACTATCCTCAGATAATCTTATTCTTACAATCTTATTCTCACAATCTTATTCTCATAAATGTTAACATTTCAAAATCTGACAGCACTTTCTGCTCATTATAATCTTACCTGGACTGCTTCTGATCCTTTTAGATTAGGTTCAGTTCACCTATCTCCTGTTCACAGACTCCTCTCAGGCAGGATTGTAAAACATTTAATGTCTCAATCATACATTTGTTTTTCTAACTGAAGTCCAATCAGGCATTTTTTCTGGCAATCTCCTATCATAATAACTTTGTATGGTAGTCAGGGTTGATGATAATCATTCCATTTCATAGGCAAGAATGCTAAAATGTTAAAGAATTTTCTTAGACTTGCCTTCCAAATAGCAAGAAAATTTAAGAGTTTGGACTTATATCTAGAGTTTTTGATTCCCAGTCTCATGCTCTTTTGACAGCATTATTGACTGAGTAGTAAGAATAAGGGAAGATAAAGGAGGTAGAAATGGGCAAGTAAATATGTTTAATTATTTTTTTAAAGATGGGGGTAGGACTATGAATGTTTAAAGATACCGAGAAGAAACTTGTCCCCCTGCCTTCAGAAGACATATCTACCTCAATTATTTATTCAGCTATGGATAAAGGATGTTAACATTAGAGTGTCTTCTTTTTTTTTTTTTTTTTAAGGAAAAAAGAATGCCACATAGTAGAATTGTGACACAGATTTGGCAATCACAGTTATGGCAATGGACAGTCAAGAAAGTCACCTCATATTCACTTACAAGGCAGAATAGCATGCTCCTTATGGCTGCCTTCACAGTGCTACTAACCATGGTTGATGTAAGGCAGTTGTAGCCACATCTTATTGATAGTAGAGAACTGCTATGGGAAAGCAAGATTCTGGGATGACCAGAGGGATGGTGTGAAGTTTTCACGTAACAATATAATAGTTCAGTGTAGTCAATCTGGCTAACAATCTGATGGAACATTTCCCAATTCATTTTATTCACATGTATAAAAGGGTTCTTGTACTTTCTTGATACATACACTTTTGATGATTGAATACATTTTTCATTGCTTCAATCTGAAGTCTTCCTGTCTTATTTTTAATATTTTCTAGCTTTAGAAATCATTGTATGCTCTTTGTATGTCATGGACTTTTATACACGCTTGATTTTTTAAAAAATCTATAATTTCAATAATTCCATTGTCTCTTCTCTCTGTTTGAAAGGTGTGTGAGGAGGACTCATATATGGGTGTATAAAGGACATTGGTTCTGTGAGAGCGAACATAGTAACTCTTCATTACACGTGAAAACTTAGCTAAACTTGATCACATTTTCAGAGTGAACAGTTAAAAAAAAAAACATGCATTTTAATTTTGTTTTCTTGTACACAGAGAATTACCATTCAAACTTCAGGAACTCACATTATTGACAGCATTTTAGACTTAAAGAGAACAAGGCTGCTGGATGAGCCTGATTTTTAGGGCTTATCTCATATTCCACCTTGAATGACCTCCCACTGTCAGAAATATAATTCTGAACCCTAGAAGCAGTTGGCAACCCTCTTATTATTTTAATGTGCTTTGGATATACGTAATAAAATATCTGATTATCCTCCTTTCTTTTCCATTGAATTGACACTAATTGGCCGTTGCTGTCTAGCTACTGATTCCATGCTGGCCCTGTAACCCCTAATTCTCTTCAATATTTAGGCTCTTAGCAGAGAGAGCCATCTTACCTGATACACAGACATGGGCCCATCTCCTTGAGGACAACTGCAACTGCGTCAGAATTATATTTGTTTCATAAGGCTGCTGTAACAAAGTACCACAAACTGGGAGGTATAAACAGCAGAAATTTATTGTCTCATAGTTCTGAAGGCTATAGATATTCAAGATCACAGAGTCAGCAGGGTTGGTTCTAAGGGTTGTGAGGCAGGCTTTAATTTTTAATTTTTGTTGGTACATAGTAGTTGTATATATTTATGGGGTACATAAGGTATTTTGATACAGGCATGTAATACATAATAATCACATCAGGGTAAATGGGGTATTCATCCCCTCAAGTGTTTATCTTTTGTGTTATAAATAATCCAGTTATACACTTATAATTATTTTTAAATGGACAATTAAATTATTTTTGACTGTAGTCATCCTGTTGTGCCAGCAAATACTAGGTCTTATTCACTCTTTCTATTTTTTTGTACCCATTAAGCATCCCCACTATCTCCCCACCCCCACTACCCTTCCCAGCCTCTGGTAACCATCTTTCTACCTGTTATCTCCATGAGTTCAATTATTTTAACTTTTAGCTACCACAAATAAATGAGAACATGCAACGTTTGTCTTTCTATGCCTGGTTTATTTCCCTTAACATAGTGACCTGCAGTTTCATCCATGTTGTTGCAAATGACAGGATCTCATTCTTTTTGATGGCTAAATAGTACTCCATTGTGCATATGTACTACGTTTTCTTTAGACATTCATCTGTTGATAGACACTTAGATTGCTTCTAAATGTTGGCTATTGTGAGTAGTCCTTCAATAAATGTGGGAGTGCAGATATCTCTTTGATATACTGATTTTCTTTCTTTTGGGTACATACCTAGGAGTGAGATTGCTGGGTCTTATAGTAGTTCTATTTATAATTTTCTGTAGAACCTCCAAACTGTTCTCCATAGTGGCTGTATTAATTTATATTCCCACCAACAATGTACAAGTGTTCACTTTTCTCCACATCCTCGCCAGCATTTGTCATTGCCTGACTTTTGGATAAAAACCGTTTTAACTTGAGTGAGATGATACTTCATTGTAGTTTTAATTTGCATTTCTCTGATGAACACTGATATGGAACACATTTTCATGTACCTGTTTGCCATTTGTTTGTCTTCTTTTGACAAATGTCTATTCAAGTCTTTTGCCCCCTTTAAATCAGATTATTAGTTGTTTTTCCTATAGAGTTGTTTGAGGTCCTTATATATTCTGGCTATTAATCCCTTGTCAGATGGGTAGTTTGCAAATATTTTCTCCCATTCTGTGACTTTTCTCTTTACTTCCATTTCCCCCATTCTGTAGATTGTCTCTTCACTTTGATTGTTTCATTTGCTGTGCAGAAGCTTTTTAACTTGATGTGATCCCATTTGTCCACTTTTGCATTGGTTGCCTGTGATCATAGGGTATTACTCAAGAAATCTTTGCCCACTGCAATATCCTAGAGAGTTTCCCCAGTGTTTACTTTTAGTAGTTTAATAGTTTGAGGTCTTAGATTTAAGTCTCTACACCATTCTGGTTTGATTTTTGTATATAGCAAGAGATAAGTGTGCGGTTTCATTCTTTTGGAAAAGGCTTTTATTTAACTAATTAATAAATGAGAAAACCAGTAAGATGTGACAACCAGTTCCCAAAATGATTTAAACACCACACATATCTAGGTAATAA
>NW_012100544.1:653758-797403 GCF_000951045.1 Mandrillus leucophaeus | reverse complement strand
AGAGAGAGAGAAGAAATGCAGAGTCACTTTGGTTGAAATGAATATAGAGGCTTCTGACTAAGCTTTCTTGGACTCCAGAGTTTTGGGGATCTGTATAAATCACAGTTAGGAAACCACTAGATGATTTCTATAACTACTGATGGGCCTTACTGATTAAACTTGGTCCCTCAATATTCCTTTAGTTGTTCCCACACCCTAACATTGTCTACACGCTTCTACCCACTCCCCACTCCCTGCCCGCCACATGGATGCTCTGCTGTATCAAGAAACCAAGACATCCCTTTCAGAAGACTTTTTCATCCTTACAAATTTGAAATTTCCACAGTATTTGACTGTAGAACTTTCTAGCTCTAAATTCCATAGAATAACTGAAGTTACTTGAAAATATACTTCCTATTTGATGAAACCTGCAACTAAGGGGCATTAGAGTAATCTTGAAAAAAAATTACAAATATATCAGCTAGGTTTTCAATATGATACCATCTTTATCTTTAATGTATTCTGTTTATTTTCTTGATTTTGAAAACCAAGGCTGTATTTTTAAATGCCTCTGGGCACATGTACCAAAATACCTCTGTAAATTCTGCACTCATGTTTCCCTTTTTTTTAAATGTATGTTTCAAGTTATATGGATTGTGAAAGCCTGTAAATACTGTGAAGAGCCTCCTTCACAAACAGGGTGCTGTTTCCTCATTCTGGCCTAAAATCTCCCCGCACGGTCCTGCTGTATACTTTGCAGTACTCTGGCTTCAGTCCTAGTCCTGTACAGGAAATGTGTGAAATCCTTGCCTCAGTGGCAATGGTGAATTCATTTCTTAGAAGATAAGCCCCTTGCCAGTAATTCCCATTTATGATCCAATGTCTTATTGTCGCATCTCCTTAGAGTGGGATTCAGATTCTTAAAGTATTTCCTGATCCTTACTACTTGTTATTGCAACTGGATCCTCCATTGTCTTGAACTATATCAACTGCCCAGCTGATCTCCTAAACTTGATCCTTTCCCTGCCTGAACCCAGGATGCTTTCACAATTCCTATTTCTTACCTTATCTAAGTATATTTATATTCCTTCTACTACAGTCTCATTTTAATTAGTCTTTCCTGTTCTACCCTATCCTTTTGCTGCCCCAAATCTAACTCAACCTCCTTTCCACACAGCGTTTTAAGAGATCAAGATACTGATGCAAATTTCAACATTAGCTTGCAAAATCTCGAAGGTTGCTTTTCTTATCCTGAAACTACCATCCTCCTTTCCTTGTTCTTAAAGTCCTTTACAGCGATATGGGGTATTTTCATAAAAAATATATATATATTTTCTTAAGCAGCATTAAATGAAATCCCTCTTTCAATACTGCTGGTTCTTCTGTTTGCAGAGTTCTCTGTTCTGGTTTCCTTTCCTAAATCCTTTCTTTTGACGACTGCAAAAGTATAGACCAAAGAGGCAACCTAATAAAACAGCTAAGACAAGACTACTAGCTGTCTTTGCTGAGTAAAGACTACTAGCTATTTTGCTAAATGTTTTCGAAATCTGATTTATTCTGCACAATATCCCTCTGAAAGAGATACTATTATTATCCACATTTAATAGGTGAGGAAATTCTGAGTAAGTTGCCAAGGTCACCCAGCTAATACTTTTGAAACCAGGACTCAAATTTGAACCTTTCTGAATCCAAACCTCACTAAGCTCTCTATCGTCTCTGACAACAATCTACTACCAAATAGATGGTGACCTTGACTTACTTGCATTCCAAAAACACTTATACTCATTAGTGGTAGAAATATTTATAGACAAATCACTAACCAGAAGGAAATCTGAGAAAAAGAGAAGCATCAGAAAACAGTGTCAAGGGCACCAGTAAGTAGATAAGAGGCTAAGGTTTTAGTTTCAGCTCTTGGGCCAAAAGCTCTCAGGGCTTCTGTTATTTTATTTGTAAAATTAAACTGTTTACTAGATAGGTTCTTAGGATTCATCTAAAAAATACAAGTGTTTGCTTCCTGAGGGGACTAAAATATTCAGACAGTGTGATCAGTCTCTGCAATTCAATGAGAGCTATAGCAACATTGTACATGGGTTAGGCTGGTAAGTAGAGATTAATAATTCAAGTCAGTCCAGCTCCCTTGTTTGTCCTGTCCTCTTGCTGCTGTGTCAGGGCACCTGCTGAGGGAGTCAACTAAGAACCAGGCAAATGTGGGCAGCAGTGTTACTTCCTAGGACTAGTATCACCAAAGAGGCAGATGAAATCATCCACTGAAGAGTCAAATGCATTCCAGTCTCTCGGCATGGGAGAGTTGATTCAACCCAAACACACTGGGTTGGGCTCCTGTGGAAAAAACAGGAGGTTAAGAGAAGTATCCATAGAAGCTGCTATATTTAAGTGAAAGCGTAAAATTGCAAGATGGAAATCTGGAAAACATGCTGTAAAGATTCCTTGGAACACAGCTTGAAGGAAGAGCCCTGGCTGGGTATTGTTGAGCAACAAGAGCAGCAGACAGACCATGATATGCAGTAATCAAGAATGAGGATGTCAGGACATCTGTTATTTTGTCTGCTTGGCTCTCCTTCCTTTTGGAATTTGCTTCTCTGCTGCACCAAGTGATTCTGATGTGGCCATCCCTCCTGCCACCGGCGTGGGCAAAAGACTCAAGGTGGCCAGTCAGAGTATCTCTTTCTCCAGGGCCCGGATATTGATTGTGTAGAGGGAGGTATGAGATCTAAGCAGGGTTTATCAATGCCCTTTGAGGGAAACTGCTATTGTTGCATGAAGAAAGAGAGGATCTTTTTCTGAGTTTATGAACTGTAGAGCTCATTGCAAGCAGGAAGTAATGATGGACACCATTACCTGGAAAGAATAAGCCAACATGAAGGATAAAAGGGCAAGAGTAGAACACGTAACTAAGAATGTGTTTATGCACTCGGCCTCAGATGTGCCTGAAACCAGAAAATACCCAAAGTTTTCAAACAGATGAGCCAATATATACCTCTGCCCCTTGTAGGATGGTTTTTTTTTTTTTTTTTTTTTTTTTGAGATCTATTTACATGCAGTAAAATTTACTCCATTAAGGTGACTAGTCCTGTGAATTTTGATCAGTGCATAAAGGTTGCGTAACTACTACCTTAATCAAGACATGGGTTACTTCTGTCATCCCGGAAAGTTCCTTCATGCCCCTCTGTTATTTATCCCCTTCTCCTGCTCTATCCACTGGCAAACACTAATCTGTTTTTCTGTTCCTGTAATTTTGCCTTTTACTGAATGTTCTGTAAATGGAAACACAAAGTATATACCCTTTGGAGTATATCACTTTTATCACTTAGCATAATGCATCTGAGATCTATCTGTGTTGTTACTAGTATCAGTATTTTGTTCCTTTTTATTGCTAAGTCATATTTCATTGCGTGGCTATACCACAGTGTGTTTATGCATTCACCAGTTCATGGGCATTTGTATTGTTTCCAGATTTTGGTAGTTATGAAGAAAACCACAGTAAATAATTGCATACAGATTTTTGTGTGGTCACATTTCCATTTCCCTTGGGTAAATATCTAAGAGTAGGATTGCTGGGTTATACAGTAAACATACTTTTAATGTTATAAGAAACTTCCAAACTGTATCCCAAAGTGGCTGTACCGTTTTGCATTTCTGCCAGCAGTAATTCCCATTGCTCTTCTTTCTCACCAGTATTTGGTGGTTTCGTGTTTTTAAAAAATGAATAATTCTAATAGGTATGCAATGATATCTTATTTTGGTTTCAGTGAAAAATGGTGTTAAACATCTTTTCATATGCTTATTTGCCATCCACATATCTTTACTGATGTGTCTGATCAAATCTTTTGCTAGTTTTTTATTGTGTGTTTTCTTTCCCATTATTACATTGTGAGAATACTTTACATATTCTGGACACAAGTCTTTTATAAAATTTATGTTTTGCAAATATTTGCTCTTAGTCCGTGACTTGTCTTTTCATTTTCTTAGCAGTGTCTTTCAAAGAGCAGAAGTTTTTAATTTTGAAGTCCTATTTATCTTATTTTATAGGTTTTGGTTTTTGTATCCTATCTGTCTAAAAAATCTTTACTAAATTCAAGGACATAGAGTTAGAATTTTTTTCTTTATAGTTTTAGATTTCACGTGTAGAATCATGATCAATTTGGAGTTAATTCTTGTACACAGTGCTTCCCTCTTTTAAAGATCATTTAAATTGAGTTTCTGTTACTGGTAACCAATGAGTTTTGACTTATATAGATGGAGTCCTTCACATATGTTGAATGAGAAACATTTTAAGAAAGGACTGCCTAGTGTAGATGTATTTCTAAAGGGTATGTCAATTCCTCCCCAAGTTAATTTAATTTCAATGGAAACCTCATTGTGATTTATTTGCTTGAACTTAACAAAGTGAATTTGTAACTGGAATAATATATGGGAAAGAATAACATGAATATTTTAAAAACTAATAGGAATAAAGACACTGGTCCTGTAAGATATTAAAACATAAAGTAACCTACAATAATCAAATCAGTGTGGTCCTGATGCAGGGATCAGTGAGAACAGCCTAGATGCAGGTAACATATATGTTTTATATATGTGTTTAAAAAAAGAATTATGCAATAAATTTTGTTGGTAAAATTAGTTTAAAAGAAAATGAAATTATATCCTTACCTAACATCAAAATTTCAGGTGAATTAGATTTAAGTCTGAAAAATGAAAAAAAAAGAAAACATTTAGGGGCATATAATCTGAAATGGAGATACTGAGCTGGTGCCTTCTTGACCTTTTCTCAAATTACTTTGCTCTTTTGGGGTGATTTAACTGGATTACATTATTGCTCATATAATCTGCATCTTAATGTATTGCACCTAGGTCATGCAGAAATGTAGATTATATTTGCCTTCTTTGTTGACAGCAGAAGTACTTTGCTTTGATGCACAAATTTATTTCTGTTTTCTTATTTTTTACTCCTCAGAAGCATTTTTATTCAGCAAGATTTGTGAGAATATTCTCTCCACCAAATTAAACACAGCTTATAATATATTCCAGAGGGAGAATTTTCTAATTAACTCCAAGTGTGTGAGGTCTGGAGGCAACATAGAGGGCCTAGATTGGCTGCAGTGTTTCCTGTGAGGTGAAGACACATTTTTCTTCTCTTCATAGATGCTCCAGCCTGGGGGATTAATGTTTACCTTGATTTAATGTCTCATCAGAAGCATGACATCCACAGCAGTCTGGCTGCAGCAGGATTAAATGAAGCATGGCCGTTTCTTCAAGAGAGACTTAAACTTCAAGCCTTTAGCCCTAGAGGGAACGGGCAGGAGATGAAGAGAGAGTAAAAATGTATTGAACTACCGATGATAGAGGGAAATGAAAAATTTAACCCTCTTTACCACAGGAACAATTTAGGGGCAGAGATGAGGTTTGTATTCAAGAAATCTGGGGGTTAGGCCCAAGTAAGAGGCACCTCTGGGTTTACAGCAAATCTGCTCTAGGAGACAAGGGGCTCAGCTGCCCCTGGCATACCACTACCCCACTCCACACCA
Source organism: Mandrillus leucophaeus (assembly GCF_000951045.1). Lineage (NCBI taxonomy): Eukaryota > Metazoa > Chordata > Mammalia > Primates > Cercopithecidae > Mandrillus > Mandrillus leucophaeus. Next base: position 791,878 of record NW_012100544.1, on the reverse strand, counting down.
TTCAGGTGACCTCAAGACAAAGACACAAGCTTTGTCGTTAAGGGAGAAATAAGGTGGATTATGTTCAGTTTTGGGAAACTGAATCCAAAGCCTTGTATAGACAGATTTTGCCAGCACAGCATCTTCTTTCTCTGAGAAGCAAGCAAATGCATATAAGAAGTGTTAAACTAGGGTAGGATGAGAGTCAGCCCACCTAGAACTCTGCGCCTGGCAGAGGACCACAGAAGGGCTTTGGGATCTCAGCATCATGGGTTATTCTTTCCACCCCAACCTCAAATTTTCTTGGTTTTCTTACCAAACCACTAAGGGTCTGGTGCTGATGAAACAATTTACAAATTTCTTATAACCCTTTGTGTTTTTAGCGAGTACTATCTCTATGGGATAATGAATTCTTTAAATCTACTCAATACTGTGAAAATCATACTTCTTATTTTTAAAATTCTTATTCTTAAAATTAACCTCTTTGAAGTTTCAGGAGGTGGAGGCAAATTCTTACATGTCGGAGTTTTGAGAACCTCGTGTTCATTCTCTTCAAATTTTGTGACTTCCTGGGCTTCTATCCAGCCTTTTATGTGGTCACCACTCCTTCCTTCTTCCTCCGTGGAGTTGATTATTTTAATTATTTCTTTTTCTTCCCTTTAATTTCTGGCATACTCTGTTTCTTACTTAGTTACGTCAAACAAAATTATGCATGGTAGGAATTTAGACCATGACCCTTCAAACAGTTGTGTTTTATTCCATTCTATTTCAATCAATGCTTAGCTCCATAAGAGACGGTGAACCCGCAGAAAAAACATGAGCTTAAGAGTCATCAAGATTTAGGATTAAATCATCCATTTACTACCTATATGACCTTGAGTAACTAAACTTCAGCTTTTTTTTTTAACCTGGGATATTATATTCATCTTGATGAGTCATTGTGAACATTACATTATTTGAAAAACATTGGGTATGTAGTTTAATATCATTATAATAATAAGATGAACTAATCTAGTTTTTAAAACAAATCAATGGAAGTGTCAAGACAGGGTCTGATTTGTTATGTCTATCCTGTACTTTTATAAGAAGTTAAAAAGTCCAGAGAGGCTAGGTAAGTGGTGAGCACAGACTTAGCTTGACCATCAGGAACATGGTAGAGTCACTACTGATAACAGACATAGCTCATTACTTCCCCATAACTGACAGTAACAGTCTTCAGGAAACATAATGATGGGAATCTTCATCAGAATGAACCTAGAAGATTGCCTAGGACAGCTTATTTACATGGGCTAATGCTTCCCATTGTAACCTACAACCCCAAGGAAACTGTCCCTAGCACAACCATTTCTATTAATTTATTAAGAAGGCTTGACCAACCTAGTGGAGAGCTCTTGAGCAAGAATTGCACATAAGCATGTCACCATTTGGACTGAAATTGCTGGGACTCTCTATCCTCAACTCACTTAGTCACTAAATATGGCACGATCTTGGGAGAGGCAATTCTTGGCACCCACGATATAAAACCTAAAGGAGCTAACAGTTGAGGCTGTGTGTTAGCTGCATTCTCCATAGCTGGGCAAGCAAGTCATTCCTTGAAGGAGGTCTAGGTAGCACATCTTCTTGTTTACCACAATAAGATGTTATCTACAAAATATAGTCTAGTGATTTCTATGTCTTTATTCCTACTTCTATAAAATCTCTGGCCAAGTTTCAACATGCATTACTTATTGCTATGTAATAAAACACTCCAACATTTAGCAGTGGTAATAATTTAGTATTTCTCATGATTTTCTGTGTTGACTGCAATCAACTGAGTAATTCTTCTGTTGGTCTTGCCAGAGACCATTCATATGGTTGTAGTCCTGCTCCCTCTTAGTCATGGATCGAGAGTCTAAGATGGCCTTATTTACATGTCTTGGTCCTTAATGCTGGCCGTTGACCTGGTCTCTCTCTATCTCTCCATGTTACCTCTTATTCAGTAGTTTAGCTGCTTTTTTACATGGCAGCAGTAGTGTTCCAAGAGGTGATGAATCTGGAAACTGTGGCCCAGACTCCAGAATTGGCTACATTCTGTCAGTCAAAGCAGATTATTAGACTACTAAGATCCAAGGGGTAGGGGAAAATAAACTATCACTTAATGGTGAGAACTGTAAAATATTGTGGTTCAATTTTTTCAGTCTATCACCATCTGTTCTCTGGTTTTCAAATGCAAAATATGTCCTCTCACCCAGCTGCAGAGTTACTCCCATTACAGCACAACGATCAAGTTTAAAGTCCACAATCTCAATGTAGCTTAGAATAGAACTTGATTGTTTCCTTTGCTATAGATATGGTTGTACCAAAGACATCTGCCATCTAAGAATTGCCATTCTTAACATACAAACTCTTCTGATGTCCTCAGTGACAAAAGTTACTGCCTAGTTTCTGTATAGAGTATGACTGATTTTTCTGGGTGACTTTTATATTTGAAGATACCTATCAAGGAAACATTTTTAGATCTGCTGTAAAAAGACTATAGGCACAACTCACATCTTACATTATTAAACATCCCAGGGCTTACATTATAGAAAATCCCAGGCCTGCTAATGTCAAATAAAATTGTGAATTTGATCAATTGGTGTGGCAATTAGCTCTTTCAGATAGTTTATTCCATGAATAAATCTTTTTTGAGCCAAAAATTAAAAAAGAATTGTTTGCTAAGTATACATTGAAAGCTAGCTATTAAAAAGCTAGCTAGCTATTCAAGAAAAGTTAAGAAGAGTTTAGTTTTTAACCAAATAAACCAAAGCATGTTGGATGATTCAAAACTTACTGTATTGTCTACATCAATGGTGGGAAAGTATGTTCATGGGAGAACCATTTAAAATTTCTGGTTCCATTGACTTTTTGGGAGTCATGAACTCGTGAAGAATCTCATGACAGCCATGAATGCTTTTCCCAGAAAAACTCTCATAAATTCAGGATTTGGGGATTCATGGATCTCTTAAAGTATTTCATAAGAATGCTATAGTTCTTCTTCTTCTTTTTTTTTTTTTCTGAGATGGAGTCTTGCTCTTGTCACCCAGCCTGGGTGCAATGGCGCTATCTTGGCTCACTGGAGTGCAATGGCGCTATCTTGGCTCACTGCAGCCTCCGCCTCCCAGGTTCAAGTGATTCTCCTGCCTCAGCCTCCTGAGTAGCTAGGTCTATAGGGACGCACCACAATGCCCGGCTAATTTTTGTATTTTTACTGGAGACTGGGTTTCACCATGTTGGCCAAGCTGGTCTCAAACTCCTGACCTCGGGTGATCCGCCTGCCTCAGCCTCCCAAAATGTTGGGATTACAGGCCTGAGTCACCATGCCCAACCCGCCATAGTTCTTAAAATTTAGGATTCCTTTAGAGTGTCAGGCTTCAGGCTTTAGTTCTTGTAATTGGAATAAGCTTTTGTGAGGACAAGAAAAATGCATATTTAACAAAAATGCTAGGTGCAGATTAGTTTTAGTTGCATTTTGAGAAACGTAGGAGCTCATAAAACCCCCAATTAAAATATTTGATATTTCTGGATATATATTGATGAGACTAAAAATAGCACATGAATTATCTTTTTCCTTTCCTTTAATCTTAGTCTGCTTTACATGAGTCTCAGGGATTCAGCTATTACATCTGGCTGAGCTAATGATGACACTGAAGTAGACTTCAATTGGATAAAGTTGTCTCTGTGTACGTATGTAAATATAATAAGGACTACTTAGTTACTTAGTCGCAGTTTTAATATCTTGATTTCTTGATACCTCAAACTGCTATTGAAGATACAACTATTTACTTTCTCCAAATGATCTTCTAATGGCTATTAATTTATATGTATTCATTTCACATAGTTGGAATCAATGTGTTGGTTTCCTTCTTTCTTGTAACATTTCCCCATATGCAAATACCATCCTGGACTCGATTTTAACTAAGAAGGAAAAACTGATTATTAAGGAAACAGTAAATGTCTAATATAAAGAAAGGGAATGCTGGTCTGTTTATTCTTGTGCCATAGACTTTGGCAGTCAGTTGCTAAAAACTTTCCCTGAGACTCTAGAAGGGAAATAGATGATGAAGGGTGGAAAGTTCTGTAAGTATATGTCTGACTGTACAAACATTTTTAATAGTTCAATGAGAAGGGCAAAAGAAAGACATCTAAGGAAAATAATGTGGTTGCATAGGTATTTCATTCTAAGTCCAGGTTCATAAAAGACTTTTACAAAAGATATAAAGAGCGACATATAATGAAAGAAAAATATAAAAATGTGACAGGAATATGAGAAAAACACCAAGAAGATTAAAGCACAAGTGAGGCGAATGAGGTAAGCTATAGAGAAAAAAAAGGATGACAAAAATGATTATTTTAACTATGTAGAATAAGAAGAAATTGTAGGTTTATGGCTTCTAAGAAAGGTGCAGGAAAACACAAGACTTACAGATGATATTTTCAGTCCTTTAAGGGAGATGATGGTAATGCCAGAAAATGTGAACTAAACAATTTTAATTCTTATCAGCATTTGGGATTGGATTTTTTAAATAGAAGGCTTATGAACCTTTGGAAAAGAATGCGATGATCACTAGCAATCAATATACATTCACCAAGAACTAGTGAAGCCATATTGATTTCATATCACTTTAAAATAATGATTGACTGGTGGTAATTCAGAAAAGAGTAATTGCCTTAGCACCTCTTGATTTCAGCGAAGGGTTTGATAATTTTTTGATGTTATTTAGAGTATAATGGTAAAACACTTCATAGATTAGTAAGTGAATTAATAACCTGTAGTCTAACAGTTGCTATTCAATATTTAAGGAGGGAAGTCTTCATTTGACTAGGAAATGGCTGTGTCTTTGACATTATCCAGTTCGAAATTTATACTAGTGACTTGAATGAAGGAATATATTGTGTACTACATAGCACACATGGGTTATATATAAAACGAAATCCCCCTTAGACAATTTTGTGTAGGATGTTGCTTACTCAGATTTGACTCCTGGGTGCCACAGATGAGTCTGAGTCAGGTAGAGACACACTAAACTATAAAGAGGACATGAAGGATTTGTGGACTATTCCTAAAACTCAATTGGTGAAAAGAACTGCTGAGAGTTTAACCCCATGTTAGGCTGAATAACAGCCCCTCAAAGATGTCTACATCTGAATCCTTGGAACCTGTGAGTTTGTTACCTTACATGGAAAAGGCACTTTGCAGATGTGACTACGTTAAGCACCTTGAGATGGGGAAATTATCCTGCACTATCTGGGTGTACCCAGTGTAATCTCAAGCATTCTTGTAAGAGAGACCCAGGAGAGTCATAATCAGACAGGAAGATGTGGAGAGTGAAACAGAGGTTGGGGGAATGTGAGCAGCCTCCAGAAGCTGCAATTGAACAGGAAGGAGAGTCCTTCCCACAGTTTCTAGAAGGAACAAAGCCATGGACTTTGAATCTCCAGAGCTGTTCCACAACAAAGTTATGTTGTTTTAAGCAATCCAGCTTGTGGTAATTTATGACAGCATCAAATGGAAATGAACATACCCATATACCAGAAACTAAAGGACATATGATAAGAGCTGATATAAATTTCCAGTTTCTCCTCAGAGGGGAACAGGTGATAACCATTAACTAGTGGGGCTAAAAGCACTGTCTTCTAGCTTAAACCCACCTCTACATATCTTATGTTGCTCTTGTTCCGTTTTGTTCTACCATGGCATAGCTGATTCTTGCGTCAGTGCCCTTATTACTGGCACTATGCTAAATTTTACTTGGTGGAAATAGAGCTTTTCAGTGTTGGCATTTCATCAGATGGTTTTTGCCAAAGGATTTGTTTCCTCCAAATGCTAGAACTACCTATAGGGTTTTGTAGCTCTCTGTCTCCCCAGTACAAATACGTTCTACATTTTAAAAAATTGTGCTAAGAGCCCTGTGCTCTGGCACCATAGTTCTTGGTGCGCTGTGTCAATAGGAGGAAAATTTTAAATCCTCTTGGGAAAATAAGGCACTCAGTTGAAAAAGAAACCCAATCAGAGTGATTTCAGGGTAAGTCTGGATGGGGAAAACTTTACCAGTAAAATGTGATGTGTCGAGCCAGTGGATGATAGAGGAGAGGTAATGGAAGGAACACTAAGAACCAATTCTTTTCACAATAAATCACCCAAACAACCAAGGGCATTTTTAATACTTCAAATGAAGGGATAACAGTTATCTCCACAGAGAAAAAAAGGGGGGTGTCCTGTTGTAGAACCACCTCCATCATTGAATACTTTATGTGGTTAGTAATTTATTCAAAAATTCATTGTCAAGTTTAACTACCTTGGTCCAGCCCTTCGAGTCTGAATCAAAAGATGACACCTTCACAAAAGGCAGAAGTCATAATAAAGGCATGTTTTACATTCAGACAGCAAGCCAGTGGGTAATCACCACCCATATTCCCATAAAAAAGGAGATAATGCCCTCTTTGTGAGCAAGGGAATAAAACTGTCAGATTTCTACCAACACCACACTCTCGAGAATTCTCAGTACAACATGAACTGCTCACGAAAGGGCGATAGAACCACACACCATCATAAAAAAATATTTAATTTGGAAGACCACCATATAACATAAAACCCAGACATAATGCAAAATAAACGTTGGTTATATAGAAATTTAGTCACTGTACAGACAATTTTACAACAATGTCTGGCTTTTTGAAGCATGAAAGGTATGTCTAGTTTAAGTTGAAGAATCATCCAATCGTTTTTTCAAAGTATTCAAAAATAAGTTTAGGGCAAAGATACAAAAGTAGTATTAATATTTTACCCAAATAAATATTCAGCTCAATTAATAGCACCAAGGATACAAGCCCAGTCAGCGGCTTTCCAAGTAATAGGATGAAGTGGCTAAATTGGAAATAAAAAATACCTGATCAGCCAACAGCATCAGAATTAGCCAGTTTGAGGCCTAGTCCCTATGGCTGCCAAAACTCATGGCTGAATCTATTTAGTCTCCATCAGCATTCTTAGCTCTGCCCTAGTTAGGTTTCTATTATTAGTCAAGGGAATTATAAGAAACTATAGGCCAGTTACTTAGAAGCATGTATCAAGACAAATGTCAAAGCCAGTTCTGTAGTGAAAAACTTGCCTGATCTTACCAAGCAAAGATAGTTTCAAAAAGGCCTTTCCAACCTAGCCAATTGAGATTTTTTTTTTTTTGCTCCCCATTCAGTGCTCCAATTAGAATATAAAGAGGGCATTTCCTTAGCATGCCAACAAACAGTGATCAAATACTGATAATATGGAATGTAAAAAAGAGACCACTAAGCACCGTCAGCCCTCTGTAGATATGGGTTCTGCATCTGTGGATTCAACCAACTGGGTATCAAAAATATTTTTTAAAATTCCACAAATTTCCAAAAACCAAAATTTGAATTTGCCGTGCATGAAGAACTACTTTGAATCCAAGCAAATGAAGTGAAGTGTAGGCATTGTATTAGGTATTATAAGCAATCTAGAGATAATTTGAAGTATATGGGAAAATGGCATAGATTTTACGCAAATATATTTGACATAAGATGAGCATCCACAGATTTGGTATCTGCAGGGGTCCTGGAACCCCGTGGATACTGAGGGAACAATTGTACTTTTTATTGTCAGGGAGGATGGGCAAGAGGATCCTTTTAAAATTTGTAGCAGATATCATTTGAATGCCCTGCAATTGATAGACACAAGCCACAATGTTCTCACCTGGGACTGCCCCGAAGCCCACATTAACTGCTGATCTTGATAGTTATCTGCCCTAATGTCTCTCTGACCTCTCCCTCACAAATCTTGTTAGTTATTAAGACTCAGCTTAGATGTTATTAACTCTGAGAAGACAAGACTTCCTGCCTTGGGCTGGATGCTGTCTTGAGGAGCTCCTATAGAATGCTGGACTCTTTCTGTTCTCTTTCTGGTATCATTGCCAGTTTATTGTTTCACCTGCTGGATTAAACCATTTAAGGGAATGTCATTTTGATAAATGCATTTATAACAATCCTGACACATTGTAGATGCACAATGATTTGTTGAGTGAATTAAACAAATGAGTGCATGTAGGACTTCCCCATAAACCAGAATAGAACAGACATCTGAAAGGGTAAGTTTCTTAGCAATAGCCTCTAAAGATAGGACTTTAGCACTTAATGGTCTGTACTAGAACATAGGTGCCATTAAGGCAATGACTTAGTTGCTTTATTCATTATTGTGTTACCCTAGTGCAAAGAAAAGCATCTGATATCTAGTAGCTACTCTGTAGATGTTAAATGAATGATTAAGTATAAATTAATAAACAGAGACATTTGAAATAACACCCTGTTTCAAAAAATCTATGAGGAGCATCTCAGATGGCCGTAATTATAACTTGAATGGTATTTTACAGTTCCAAAAATATACTTATTTACTTTAATTGTATTAACAACTTTGTTTTGTGGGTTTTATTATAACAACTCCCATTTTGCAGATAAAGGCCTTGAGCTGAGGGAATGGCAGAGTCGGAACAGAAATCCTGGTTCTATAATTACAAATTTTGGGATCTTTTCACTAAACTGAACTTTCTCAATCCATGACATTAAACCTAATGATCAGGTCTTAAAAAGAGACTCTTTTCAACTGTTGTCTTTCAAATATGGGCATCTGAAAAATCTGGTCACAAAATGACTAGAAATAAAAATAAATCACTATAGTTCCCTGAATATCATAAAAGAAAGGTGGTATAAGAAACCATATCTGGAGTACAAGTCAACAAAAAAGATCAACTGTGAGACATTCCTTTGAAAAGACAAATATGACTTTTAACTCATTGGGTGAAACTGTCAAATGCATGCCTTCAGTGACAAGCAGCTGACAAGTCTTGGAATAATCCAAGTTTTGGAATAATCCAGAAGGAATAAATTATTTGTAGGTATTAATATAGCCACTAATTATTTGTAACTGTCTTGTAGGTAGTAATAAATAGTGATGACAGGTTGGGAAAAAAATTGTAAGGATTTTATTCTTATTTACTATTTAGGAGAAGATGGCATCAGTTCAACTTCTAGATGTGCAAATAAATGACTGGAGTTGGATTTGTAATCAGATCCTATGTCTCTTCATCCAATCAGTGATACATTTAAAGTCATTGTCTGAAATACATACTGTGTGATTTTGGTAGGCTGAAGATGTCCATATCCTAATACCTGGAACAGATAAGTGTTACATTATATGGCATTTTGTGGGTGTGATTAAAGTCAGGATTTTGAGATGCAGAGATTGTTTTGGATTATCTGAGTGGGCACTAGATGCAATCACAAGTATCCTTATAAAAGGGCATAAAGAAACACTTCCATCCAGTGGGAGATTTGACACAGACAGATGAGGGGAAAGCAATGGTAACAATAGAGGCAGAGACTACAGTGAAGCATTCACTCCAAACGTGAAGCGTTTACAGGCCAAAGAACACCTGCAACTCCCAGAAGCTGGAGGAGGCAAGAAACAGGTTTCCTGCTAGAGCATCTGAAGAGAGGGTGGCCTTGCTGACATGTGGATTTTGGCCGAGTAAAACTTATTTTAGACTTCTGGGCTATACAATTGTGAAATAGTAAATTTCTATTGTTTAAGCTACCAAGTTTGTGCTACTAAAGTAATGCCTTGACTTAGCTAAGGGAGTTTAATAGAATTAATGGGGGACAAGAGCCTTTAAACCTGACTGCGGTCTTGAAAATGGGAAATCATCTCCTCGTTATTAGAAGAGGACTCACTCTGTTGTTACCCAATTCAATAAAGAATTCAAATTGGATTTGAACATTTTTAGGGTTAACAAATGAGGCAACTGAGTGCCAAGCATGATGCAGAGAATAGTTTTATGTTAAATTATGTCCACTATAAAGTTGAGAGATTGCTCTTAGATTTTTAGCTTGGGCAAGTAGGGACCATAGAGGAGACTGTTGGAGAAACCAATTGAGTTAGTGTGAGCAGGAGTAGAAACTGAGAGTTTCATTTTGGACACGTTAAATTCAGGGTCTCTGTTAGATACCTAAGTATTCATACCAAGTAGGCATATGAACATATAAATTTGAAACTTGGAGAAGATATCGAGACAGGAGACAAACATTTGAAAATAATACGCACAGAGTTGAAACAGGGTAAATGCTGGAAATCTGATTTACATTTTTCTTCTGAGTATCTAATATACTGATGCTAATTTTATTGATCAGAGCCTTATTTTAAAACAGTATTACTGTTCTGTGCCATTTTTGCAACACTCTTTTGCCAAATTAAGATTATACAAAACATCATTGAATCCCTTTTTCCATTCATCTTTTAAAAACTGTGATGCTCAATGAAGTCATTTACACACAAGTGAAATGTGAGAAAATCTATCCACGCTAGGTAGCTTTTTCTCACTAAAGTTGACAGGGATCTGAGCATTAAGTTTTAGCAGCGTTTTTAAAGAAAAAATGAGCAGGGAGTACAGACAGACCCATTGCTAAAATAACCACAGAAATTAAAAAATAGAATACCATGATAAGCATCATTGTACTGCATGTAATTATATATATTTTTTACTTTAGAAAGTTAGATATTTCAGAAAGCTAGCTCTTAATAACTTTCTGTAGTGAACTACTAAAGATAGTGTAGAATTTATGTGTTAACTGAATGATTTTTTTTTTTTTTTTGAGGCAAGGTCTAACTCTGTCACTGAGGCTGGATTGCCATGGCATGACCCTAGCTCACTGCAGCCTCGAACTCTTGACCTTAAGAGGTCCTCCTGCTTCAGCCTCCCACAGCTGGGACTACAGGCCTGCACCATCATGCCCAGCTAATTTTTTTGTATTAAATTGCCATGCTGCCCAGGCATGTCTCAAACTCCTGGTTTTAAGCAATCATCCTGCCTTGGTCTCCCAAAGTGCTGGGATTACAGGCATGAGCCACTGCGGTCAGGTGATTTTTTTTTAAGTAGATAAAAATACACTAGAGAAACTCTTTCCTTATGACATCCTCATTAAAACTACTCAAGTCTATAGGTAATATGATATGTGCTGTAGTTGTGGTACACAAATATGGCCATATAATTTTATATTTTGAATTAACCACTGGAGCCTCTACTTCTGTTATTAGCAGCAAATCAAGACTTCCTGAAGAATCACAAGACTTACTGTTATAATTTAGTTACACAGTCCCACAGAGGGATTTGCGTAGCATTCTCCTGTGGAAAGAGAATTGGAGTCTGGTTAATTTATATCTATTGTGGATTCTTGCTGCTAAATGGAGGCACAGATGAAGGCTGTCTGGCTATACTTATCCAATGCTCAGAATAGGGAGTCCCATGCTTGAGGGTCTGAGGCTTCAGCCTTAGCACTCAGCTTCAAGTTACATTCCAGGGATTGCCTGGTGCTGGAATTCCCTTTCTGTTCCTTACCAGTGGATCAGAATGCTTTTCTTTCTAAATATTTCAAATTAAGTGATTTTATATCAATTTTCCACTTGATGGCACGGTTATTTAACCGTCCTCAGTGAGGCTATTGTTAATGACTCTATGGTTGTCTTAGTCCTTTTGCTGTTGCTTATAATAAAATACCTGAAACTAATAATTTGTAAAGAAAACAAATGTGTTTCTTATAGTTATGTAGGCTGAGAAGTCCAAGGTTGAGTGGCTGCGTTTGGTGAGGTCCTTCTTGCTGGGAGGAACTCTGGAGAGTCTTGAAGTGGGATAGGGCATCACATGGTGAAAGGACTGAGCATGCTAGCTCAGGTCTATCTTCCACGTTTTATAAAGCTACCAGCCCACTCTAAGGTAACCCATTAATTCATTAACCCATTAATCCATGAACTGATTAATCCATTCATGAGGGCAGAGCCCTCACACCACTTCGTCATCTCTTAAAGGCCCTACATCTCACTAGTGCCATGTTGAAGATTAAGTTTCAACCTGAGTTTTGGAGAGGAAAAACATTCAAAACATAGCAATGGTTCTGAAGGTGGCCATTGTCAGAGAGTCAAAAATGCTTTATCCTTCAAAGGGAGACTTTACAAGTGATTTTTGTAGTTTTTTTTTTTTCTTCTTACCCATTGTAAGAAAGTCACAGTTTAACCCCTTTTGGATCATTCCATTTCGTGAAGAATTTGAAATAAATTCTAGCTTTAAAAAGTAAAATACAAACTACAGTTTCTTGAAGAAATTTTCATGATTTTCTAAATCTGGCAGTGATTTCAAAAGTGTTCTGGGTATAATATAGAAAGGAATGACTTTTAATAAGGACGTTCCATCTCACCATATTAATCAGTCAATGCCACATTACTCTATGTACATTTAAAAATTAATAGCAAATTGAAGAAACACCTGTCTGTGCCATGCCAGAGAAACTGATTTCAGACTTGCCCTCACACTGTAATCAAACAGACAATTGGGGGGTGAAAAAAGGACATACACACCATTTAGAAAAAAGATGCTGAAATAAAAAAAATTAAAGGTCAAATCTGGGCTAAAATGATAATTTCGATTAACTGAAAGCCACAGATACAAGAGAAGTCTATACACATTTACAAGCTCTTTCCCATGGGCCTGCACTGGATTCTCATGGAAAACACTGGGAGCAAGGCAGGTGAGCAGAGAGAGATCCTTTATATATAAAACCCACCCATTTGCCTGGACCTTTCTCTTTTATGAAGCAAAGGCTGCTTGGTGAGGAGCAGAAAACTGCCCTTCTCCAAGGGACCAGGTAAAGATCTACTGTTTCTGGTGGGGAGTGTAAATGACAAGACTGCCTGCTCTGGGGGAGGGTAGAAAATTCTTTCACCCTGGACTCAGGTAAAGAGACACTGCTTGTGAAGGAGGCATAGGAACAAAAGTTCCTAGCCACATGATTCTACACTGATACCACAGGGGGATCAATAGAAAACACTCTTAAAGATACAAATTAGAGTTTGCATGAAGATAGCAGAGAAAGTTTGACATCATAGTCCCAGGCAAACAAAGCCTGCCTAAGACATAGTCTGGACTCTGATAATGGAGGAAAAAAATCCTGCCTTTAATACAAGTCCAATACTGAGTAATGAGCAATAGGTTTCTAATTCTGGGGTTGAAGCAAGGGCTTTGAAAGAGACCCCTGTGTTGTTCAGGTGAACTGGGACTACCAAAAGTTGATATGAAGCAGGAACACTGAGAAAAACCCTTGAGCACCTTAGATCCCACATTAAGCACTAAGTAATATCACTCTTTGTTGGAGGAATTTGAAGTCTGTGTTTTACTGAAGGTGTCTCCAACAATGAGAAAGAATTGAAAGTTCAGCCCAGTGCCTGATTAACCCCAGACTAAATGCCTGACAAAAAAGAGACACGCCCATTTCCAGGTTAAATACTAATTTACGCAGTCTGTTTTTCTCCTACATGTGATGGATGCCATTCAAATTATGAAATAAACACAACTGTCAATACATAAGGCAATCAACAGAACCAGACTCAGAGATGGCTCTGATGTTTCTGTTATTATATAGCAACTTAAATAACTATAACTAATATATTAAAAGATATAGTAGAAAAGGTAAGCAACATGCATGATGGGGAATTTCAGCAGAGAGACAGAAAGTACTAAAAGGAGTTAAATAAGATGCTTGAAATAAAAAAAAATCAGATAAAAAGGATTAGTATTAGAAGCCCATGGATCTCTATCCAAAATTTTGTTTGGATGTCCTGACTGATGATGATACCATGCACATGCAAAGAGAGCATAAAATGTTTATTACTTACACAATGAGAAGGATTTATGGTGAGTAAGTTTTCCTGATGGATTTTATTTTATAGTAGTTTTTACTTTGTAACAATAAGTTTATTTTATGTTGGATAAGTGGCAGGAGCAACGTGATGGTTTCTGCCCTTGGGCTGTGCTTTGTGTGTTATACATGAACCTCCCATTAGCACCGAAGGAAAGAGCGCTTGTGCTTTCCTCTCAGCCTGCACAGATGTGGGGCAGAAGGAAAAGGAAGGTATGAAGCTCAAAAGTTGTCAACAATCAAACATCAAAAAAATAGAGTATGTTGTTTTTGTTTTTGTTTTCGAGATGGGGGTCTCTCTCTGTCACTCACACTGGAGTACAGTGATGTGATCATGGCTTATTGCAGCCTTGGCCTCCCAGGCTCAGATGATCTTCCTACCTCAGCCTCCCGAGTACCTGGGACTACAGGCAAGTACCACCATGCCTGATTAATTATTAATTTTTTTTTTGCCCAGGCTGGTCTTGCACTCCTGGGCTCAAGCAATCCACCTGCCTCAGCTTCCCAAGGTGCTGGGATTACAGGTGTGAGCCACTGCTCCTGGCCCAACATTCTTTATTACAGAAGTTTATCAAAAGAGTTGACACAGAAGATAAAGTAACTGGTAAACTTAAAAATAGGACAACTAAAATTATCTGAAGTGAAGCATAAACAGAAAAAAATGTGAAAAGAAAGAATAGATTATCCAAGAATTAGATAATATCAAATGGTCTAATGTTCATGTGATCTGATTTCCACAGAGAGGAGAGAAAGAGTAAAGAAGGAGAAAATAACAATGGCTGAGAATTTTCCCAAAATAATGAAACGCAATATATTACAGATGAAGGGGCTCAGTGAATACCAATAAGGATAAATACAACAACAAATCTTTCTTTCTCTCTCTCTCTCTCTCTCTCACACACACACACACCCCTACACCTAGACTCATCACAGTAAAAATAATGAGAATGAAACATAAAGAGAAATCTTAAAGACAGGCAGAGAAGCCACTAACAGTGCATTCAGAGGAACAAAGACAAGAATTTCAACACACTTCTCATAACAAATATGCAAACCAAAAGACAATGGAGAGGTATAATAGAAGTACCAAAAGGAAAAAACTGATCAATAGAGTTCTATGTCCAGAGGGAAAAAAAAATTTTTTTTTTTTGAGTTGAGATTTCACTCTGTTGCCCAGGCTGGAATGCAGTGGCATGATCACAGCTCACTGCAGACTGGGCTGCAGCAATCCTCCCACCTCACCCACATCAGTAGCTGGGACTACAGGTGTGTGCCACTGTGCCTGGCCAATTTTTAAATTTTTTGTAGAGGCAGGGTCTTGCCATGTTGCCCAGGCTCCTCCTACCTTGGCCTCTCAAAGTGTTGAGATTACAGGCGTTAGTCACTGTGCCTGGCCCCAGAGAATACATGTTTAAAAAATAATGTTAAATAAAAATATGTTTAGAGTAAAAACAAAAAAAAAAAGTGAAAATTTATTGTCAGCAGACCTGTGCACCAAGAAATATTAGAGAAATTTCTTTATACAGAAAAAGTACGCTACCAGATGGAAAGCTGAATCTGTACAAAAATAGAAGAGCCCTGGAAATTGTAAAGCTGATAATAAACAAAAGAAAATGTTCCTTAGTTTGTAAGAACTTTAAAAGATGAATGTCTAAATAAAAATAGTAACAATGTGTTCTGAGGCTTCTATGATGTAGAAATGAATTGAATGACAGCAATAATATAAAGTCTGGAGGAGAGGAAATGGAGTTATATTGTTTTAAGTTTCTTACTCTATACATGAAATGTTATCATAGTATTTGAAAGTAGTTTATGATAAATAAAAGAAGTGTTATGTAAATCTTAGAGCAACCACAAAAGGTTAACAGAGAAGTTAAGCTGAAATAAAGCATCTAACTCAATTTTAAAATATTTGTTGACAGATTTTAAGCCTCATTCCCTCATCTTCCTCTTCTGCCCACCTTTGGGCAAGCTAATAAGAAATTCTAGGTGCTCCTTCCTTTGGCACTTTGCGAAGTTCAAACCACACAAGCCCTGCCCACTGTGCAGGAACCATTACCCCAACACCACCACCTAACCACCACAAAAACTCCAAGCTAATCTCCTTTCTCTGCTCTTTAATGCCACTTTCAGACTTTCTGGGGGAGCTTCCCTGCTCTCTGCAGATAGCCTTAAATATGAATAATAATCTTTTCTTACCTTTTTGGTGTCTGTGTGCCACTGTTAGTCTTGACATCTGAAACAACTTTTGGTTGGGTGTCCATCATATTTCTGCAGGTTGGTCAAAAGATAAGTCAATAGAGGAGATAATATGCTATAAAAAGAATACATAATTGATCCAAAAGAAGGCAATGAAAGAGGAATAAAGAAAGGAGGAGTAGATGGAACAAGTGGAAAACAGAAAGATTATAGATTCAAATACAACATATCAATAATTACATTAAATGAAAATGGTTTAAAAACTCCAATAAAAAAGCAAGACACTATTATAGGTTGTATGCAAAGAATCTGCTTTAAATATACAGCCATGATTAGGTTAAAAGTAAAAAGATGAAAAAATATATACCATGGAAACCCTAATGAAAAGAGGGTGGAGTGGCTGTATTAATAAAAAACAAAGTGCACTTTGGAACAAGAGATATTACCAGGGATAAAAATGGACACTCCACAATAATAAAGTAATTAATTCATAAAAACGATTCTAAATGTGTATGTATAAGCAACCATGCTTCAAAATACTTCAGGGGAAAACTGATAGAACTGAAAGAAGAAATGTATAAATTCACAACGATAGAGCATGTAGACAGAAAATCAATAAGGATGTGAAAGACCAGGACAACACTGTCAACCAATTTGAACTAAATGACATTTATGGAATAACAGTAGCAGAATCACAATGTTTTCATGTGCACCTGGAACATTTGCCAAGATAAATCATATTTGAGGCCGTAAAACAAATCTGAACAAATTTAAAAGGCTTCACATTATACAAGACATATTTCTGGACCATAACATTCGACAACAGGAAGGTACCTAGAAAATTCTCAAATACTTGGAAATTAAGCAATCGTTTTCTAAATAATCTGTGGGTTATACAATAAACCTTAAGGTGAATTAGAAACTAATTTTAATGAAATAAAAATTAAAACAGCAAATAGAAATGTGTGAAAGGGGTGGATCATGGTGGCTGACTCCTCTAATCCCAGAACTTTGGAAGGCCAAGGTAAGAGGATCACTTGAGGTCTAGAATCTGGGCAACATAGCAAGACCCCATCTCTAAAAAAAAAAAATTAGCCAGGAGTGGTGGTGTACACCAGTAGCTTGGGAGGTTGAGGTGGAGGACTGCTTGAGCCCAGGAGTTGGAGATTGCAGTGAGCAGTGATAACACCACTGCATTCCAGCCTGGGTGACAAAGAGAGACTGTCTCTGAACGAAAAAATGTGTGAAAGGCAAGTAAAGAGAATTTATTGAGGTACTTAGAGTATGAAATATTTGTATTAGAAAGAAGAAATGTTTTAAATCAGTCATCTAAAGCTCCACCTTTAGGTACAAGAAAAAAGAGAACAAATTAAGCCCAAAGCAAGCAGAAGGAAGGCAATAATAAACAATAAAGAAATAAATAAAATGGAAGACAGTTGAAAATCAATGAGACCAAAAGCTTATTCCTTGAAACTATTTAAAAATTAATAAACTTTGAGGCCAGACACGGTAATCCCAGCACTCTAGGATGCTGAGGCAGGCAGATCACGAGGTCAGGAGATCGAGACCATCCTGGCTAACATAGTGAAACCCTGTCTCTACTGAAAATACAAAAAATTAGCCGGGCGTGGTGGTGGGCTCCTGTAGTCCCAGCTACTTGGGAGGCTGAGGCAGGAGAATGGTGTGAACCTGGGAGACAGAGCTTGCAGTGAGCCCAGATTGTGCCACTGAACTCCAGCCTGGGCGACAGAGCAAGACTCCATCTGAAAAAAAAAAAAAAATTAATTAACTTTGAGTCAGACTGAAGCAAAACCACCAGTATTGAGAATGAGTGAAGGAATATCACTTGGATTCTTTAGAGAGTAAAACAATAACAAGGGAATAATATGAACAAATTCATGCCAAAAATTCTACATTTTAGATGAAGTAGACAAATTCCATGTAAGATACAAGCTGTGAAAACTCACTCAAGAATAAATGAACTAAATCAAGATATGTCTTTTACATAAATTGAATTTATAGTTAAAAACCTTCCCATACAGAAAACACAAATCCAAATGGATTTGCTGGTACATTCTACCAAAAATTTAAGAAAGAAATAATGCCAATTCCAAAATAAAATTCAGAAAATAGAGAACACTTTTCTGATACCATCATCATATTATAAGAAAATAATTACATGACAATATTTCTCATGATTGCAGATGCAGAAAATGTCACATATGCAAGTATAATATACTTGATGACCAGAGAGAGTTTATCTCAGGAATGCAAATTTGTTTAGCATTTGAAAAATTCATCAATGTAATTCACCCTATCAACTAAATAAATTAGAAAAACACATGTTTATAATAGTTACAGAAAAATAATCTGAAAAAATTCAACATGTAGACATGGTTTTTTAAAAAACCTAATTAAACTGGGAAAAAGTCTTTAAAAAAAAGAGACACAGTGACAGGGCTTTCACTTTTTGATTTCAATAAAAAACTTAAGATCAAGCAACAGTAATTAACACTGTGTGGTATTGTGTGCAGCTAAATATACAGATTAGAAGACTAGAAATAGACTCATATATATATGCTCAATAGATTTTCCACAAAGATGGTGAAGCAGTTCACTTGAAGAAAGGACACTTCTAAACAGATTGTGCTGGAAAAACTGGATATTCATTTGGAAATAAAATTGATTCTCACCTCAGACAATATACAAAAAATAATACAAATTGATCAGGGATCTAAATATAAAGACAAACCCATAAAACTTCTAGAACACATAAATCTGTAACACTACTAAAATATAAAAGAAAATCTTCATGACATGACAGTGTACAAAGACTTCTTAGGGCATGACAGCATGAACCAAAAGAGTGATAATTGGACATAACCAAAATTAAAAATTCCTGCTTTTAATAAAAAATTAGAGTCAAGCCACAGAGTGGCAGAAAATATTTACATAAATTAAATGTGCATAATATATATTAAGAATGAGTTCCACAGATATTTCACAGAAGAAGATATGTGAATCTTTAAACATGTGAAATGTTTAATATCATTTGCCATCAGGAAACGCAAATTGAAACCACTACACATACATTAGCATGGCCAAAAATTTTAAGAGTGGCAGTAACAAGTGCTGTGGGGAATGTAGCAATTGGAACTCAAATTGATGTTAGTGGGAATATAAAATGCTACAACCAACTTGCAAAAACAATGTGCTAGTTTCTTATAAATTTGTGGATACATTTACAATGCAACTTAGCAATTCTACTCCTAGATGTTTACCCAAGAGAATGAAAACATATGTCCACACAAAGATTTATATACAAACATTCACACAGATTTATACACAGAGTAGCCTTATTTGTAATGGCACAAAGCTGGAAACAATTCAACATTTATGAAGATGTCAATAGATAAATTAATGGTACACACATGCACACAAACAATGGAACACTACTATGCAGTAACGAAATGGATGGAGCTACTGATGTACACGCCAATGTGGGTCAATCTCAAAAACATTGCATGAAAGAGGCTGGGTAGAAAAGCACATACTGTATTATTTCATTTGTGGGATAACTTAGAGTAGGCATATCTCATTCATAGTGAGCGAAAGCAGATCAATGGCTCTCTGGTACCATGAGTGTGGTAATTCACACTAAAGGGCACAAGGAATTTTCTGGGTCATAGAAGTGTTCTATTTCTTGATTGTGGTGGTTGTTGTATTTGATGACATTCATGACTAGACACTTAAAATAGATGCATTTTATTATATGCAAATTGTATCTTAACGAAGTTGAGTTTAAAAAACTCAGTCTAGAGAAGGGATGCTGAATTGATCAAAAGGACTTGGGATGATGATAAATCTTGGGACTTCTACTTGGAAAGATGATAAATCTGAAATAAGATAAAAGGCTTTAAAATTTGAAGAACAGAAGTAGGTGTACATATACTTTCTCTCCAAGATTTAATATTTTAAGAGGAAATGTGTGTTATGAGCTGAATGTTTGTGTCCCACCAAAATCCATGTCTTGAAGCCCTAACTCCCAGGGTGGCTGTATTTGGAGATGGGGCCTCTAAGGAAATAATTAAGGTTAAAAGAGGTTATAAGGGTGGGGCCCTGATCTGACAGGATTAGTATCCTTATAAGAGGAGACACCAGAGTGTGCTCTCCCATGCACTCTGTCATCCCTCCCTCTCTCCCTCAATGCATGAACCAAGGAAAGACCATGTGAGGACAAAGAGAAAAGCTACCTAGCTTTTTCAAACCAGGAAAAGCACCACCACCAGACGCTGAATGTGCTGGCCTCTTGACCATGGACTTCTAGCCTCCAGAACTGTGACAAAATAAATTTCTGTTGTTTAAGCCATCCTGTCTGTGGTATTTTGTTATGACAACCCTTGCAGACTAAGACAGTATCTTTTAAACTTAAAATGGTAAGTTTAAATAAATAATAGCTTCTAATATGTCATAGAAAGTGTAGCAATATTATAAAACTCAAAAGTCCAAGAAAGTAGAGTTTGAATTAAAAAGAAGCAAGTTTAATAGTAGACCATGAAAAACAAAGTCATACGTTGTTAGTAGGTAGAACGTCAATAAAGTTTAAATTTTATAGTTCTTTTTGTAGTGGTAGGTCAGGAATGGAAATTCTGTCCTTCCACAAAGGGGTTAGGTGTAAGGTACTTTATCTCTCTCTGTCTTGCACAAAAATAGTCTTTCTACACATATTTCATTGGCTTATCTTTTGTTTCTTAACTACTCTTTGAATATTCTGTATATGTTAATGCCACTTGTCATTGAGTCCACGGCCTCCTTACTTCTGTCATAACACATATTAAGTTGTATAAGAAAATCTAAAAGCATATTTTTGTGGTTTTCCTAGCACCCAGCACAGAGCCTAATGAATCACAGGGACTCTATACTGTGTACCTGAATGTAATCTCTAGGTTTTATTTTTCAATCCTAATGTTCTTAGCAGTTTGGCATCCCTTCCATTTTACACAGCTCTGCAGCTTAACAATGGAAAAGAAAAACTAAAAAAAGCTCCAAGGAAAGAGTGAGGAAACTTGAGTTCCGGTTCTGTGAGTGAGTTTTTAATCTTGTAAAATTTATCTAATCTCTCTGGTTTTAGCTTTTTCACCTGTAGAGTGGGGATAAAACCTCACTTCATTACTCCAGAGAATGTTATGAGAATGAAATGAGGTAATGTATGTGAAAATGACTTCTTAACTTGCAAGTTCAATATAAATGTGTTCTCATCATAGTGCTTACCTTGACATTATCAGACCTTATAAATTGTACCTGCCTTTGGGCCTAATATACAGAATTCACAATGTCCCTGTCATGGCTTAGTTATATTCCCACTGCCGAAATGACTTGTGAAGAGGAGTAATTGAATTTCCTTATATCCATTCTTTTTAATAGTTGGTATAAAAAACAATTGTCAAATTCTTATTTTAAAATAAAAACAAGAAAAATTAATGTCATTACTATTCTTAATTTTGATTTCTCCTATATTAATCAAAACCTTATTTTCCATATACCCAACCACTCATGAAGACTTTATTATTTATATCTTGAAAGATTTTCATTTAAGTCAGTTGAAATATGTGTTAATATGTTATCCGTCATCATTTACCTAAAATTGGGAAAAAATGACATATAAATATAAAAATGCAGTGACACAAAAGCAATGAGTTTTACATTATCAGCTGTCATACCAAAAATGTATGTAGTGTACATTTTTTCCCTGAAAGATGCAGCAAGCTTAATGCAACGCTAAAGAAGTGCATTAAATTTTGTATGATATGGAAGCATAGAAATACCCATTTATTTGAACTTAAGGTTATGGCAGAGCAACATGTGATCAGGAGTTGTTCCATCAGCATCTGCAGGAACCAAAAGAGAGTGATGGAACAAATCTTCTGAAAATACATGTCATTTGCCAATTTTTTGTGTCCTAGCTTTCCAACACTTCTTTCAGCGTATACACAATTCTCTCCGCTCAGTGGCATATGCACTTTCTCCATGGAGTGTATAATGTTTTCATAAAATCAAGTAGTCTCTGACAAATTTGTGTCCAATCCCTCCATTAAAGCTCATTCTCCCTGTTCTTATTATGGAGGTAAGGTACCATTGTATCATGAAATGATCATCTGTAGCCACCACCAATAAATGCCAAACACCGTGGCATTTCATTTCGTTTTAAACACGTCATTAGTTTTTAAATGGTGGACTTCGAATACACTTTTTTTAAATCCCAATATTTGTTTTACTACCATGGGAAACATTTCCTAGTATTCTTAGAAATAACCTAAGTGCTCAGCAATATGTGAAATATACACCAGGCGCACAAATTGGAGAATAATCAAAAGTGCTGATTGGGGAAGTCGACAGGAATTGACCCCTGAGCTTGGTATGAAAGAACGAGCATGAACTTCCAGGAAGATAAGAAAAGGAGTACCTTCTATTAAAAGAAAATAGATGAGAATATCGAAGTGGTGGGGAACAGGGTTGGAAAAATAAGTAATTAGATTAAAGAGGTCCAAGTAAGAAGCCTGGACTTAACTCTGCATGCAAAAGGGAGATGCTTCATCTTTTAAAAGTAAATTGCGATTTATTAATAATTAATCTTCAGTGCTCATTCAGTGGTTTTTACTGTACTCACAGAGTTATGTAATGGTCACCATAATGTGATTTCAGAATATTTTTATTATTCCCCCCCAAAACACTCTGTACCCATTAATAGTTGCCAATCGTTTACCCCCTCCCCATCCCCTAGCCATCACCAATCTACTTCTATCTGTATGGAACATATTCACTATGTTTTATGTAAATGGAATTTCACAATATATGAGATTTTGTGACTAGCTTCTTTTACTCAACATAATGTTTTCAAGGTTCATCCATGTTGTAGCATGTATCAGCACTTCATTTCTTTTATGGCTGAATAATATTACATTTTATGGATGTTCTACATCTTTTAAATTTTATCAATTGCTGGATATTTGAGTTTGGCTTTTTGGTTGTTATGAATTCTGCTATTATGAACATCTGTGTACAAGTTTTGTGTGAGCCTACGTTTATATTTCTTTTGGGTATATAGCTAGAAGAGGAATTACTAGGTTTTATGGATAACTTTATGTTTAATTTTTTGAGGAACTGCCACACTGGTTTTCAAAGAGGCTGTACTATTTTATGTTTCCACCAACAATACATGAGGGTTCCAATTTCTCCATATTTTTAGAAACACATGTTAGTGTCTATTTTTTATTTCAACCATCCCAGTGAGTGTGAAGTGGTATTTTATTGTGGTTGTGATTTGTGCTCCCCTGATTACTGATCTTGAGATTTTTACATACTTATTGGTCATTTGTATGTCATTTGTATGTTTATTCAAATTCAATTGTGTTAGTCAGCCAGATACATCATAAAAAAACACAGACTGGGTGGCTTAAATAACAGAAATTTATCTTCTCACTGTTCTGGATGCTGGAAGTCCAAGATTGAGATGTTGGCAGGTTTCGTTTCTCCTGAGACCTTTCTCTTTGGCTTGTGGATAACTGCGTGTCACCACGGGCCCTCATTTAGCCTCTGTGCATGCACCTCAAAACTCTTCCTGTAAGGAAACCATATTGGATTAGGACTCCACCCTTATGAGATCATTTAACCTTAATTATCTAATTATGCTACATATCTCCAAATAAAATGACATAAGACATTAAGGCTTCAGAATATAAAATTGGGGGGTACACAATTTGGTCCATAACACAATTTTTAATGGAGTTATATGTCTTTTTTTTTTTTTTTTTTTTTTTTTTAGGCAAAGTCTCACTCTGTCACGCAGGCTGCAGTGGCTGGAGTGCAGTGATGCGATCATGGGTCACTGCAGCCTTGACCTCCCTGAGCTCAGACAATCCTCCCACCTCAGTCTACCAAGTAGCTGGGACTACAGGTGTGAGCCACCACATACCCAGTTAATTTTGTATTTTTTATAGAGATGGGGTTTTGCTATATTGCCCAGGATGGTCTTAAATTCCTGAGCTCACGCGTTCTGCCCACCTTGACCTCCCAAAGTGCTGGGATTACAGGCATGAGCCTCCATGCCTGGCTTCTATGTCATTTTAATTCCAGAGCTGTAGAATAATTACTTACTCTGGATGCAAGTCCCTTATCAGATGTATGAATTTACAAATATTTTCTCCCATTTCATGAGTTGATCTTTTGCTTTCTTGAGGGTGTTCTTTGAAACAGAAAAGATTTAAATTCTGATGAAGTCCAATTTATCTGTTTTTTCTTTTACCATTTGTACTTTAAGTGTCATATCCATGAAATCATTGCCTAACCCAAGGTCACAAAGAGTTACTCCTATGTTTTCTTCTGAGTAGTTTTAGATTTTACATTTAGGTCTTTCACTCATTTTGAATTGATTTTGTAGATGGAACGAGGTAGGGTTTCAACTTCATTCTTTTGTAATTAGATATTCAGTTGTTCCAATACTATTTGTTGAAGGCTATTCTTCTGCTATTGAATGATCTTTGCACCCTTATTGAAAAATCATTTGGCCATAAATTAAAGGCTTTCTAATATGAAATCTGAATTCAATTCCATTGATCTATATATCTCACATTATTTCAATAGCACATTATCTTGTTCATTATAACTTTATAGTAAGTTTTGAAATTGGAAGTGTGAGTCCTCTAATTGTTCATTTTAAAAATTGTTACTTGCATTTCAATATGAATTTTAGGATCCATGTGTCAATTTATGCATAAAAGACAGCTGAATTTTTATAGGTATTATGTTAAGTCTGTGGATCAGTTTGGAAACTTTATTGCCATTTTAACAATATCAAGTCTTTTGATCCATTGGCTATCTACACATATATTTAGTTTTTCTTTAATTTTTTTCACAATGTTGTGTAGTTTTCAGTGTAGAAGTCCTGTACTTCTTTTGTTAAATTTATTCCCAAGTATTTTATTTTTTGATGCCATTTCAAAACTGGTTCTCTTATTTCTTTTCAGATTTCTCATTGCTAGTGTATGAATATACACTTAATTTTTACATATTTATCTTACATAGTTTTTGATGGATTCCTTAGAATGTTCTATATACAAGAACATGTCATCTAAAAACATGGTTTAACTTCTTTCTTTCCAATCTGGATGCCTCTTCCTTTTCATGCCTAGTTTCCCTAGCTAAAATCTCCAATACAATGTTGAATAGGAGTAGCAAGAGTGCGTAACCCTGTCTTCCTTATATTAGAGTAACACATTCAGTCTTTCACCATCAGGTATGATATTAGCTGTGAGTGTTTCATGGGTGTCCTTTATCAAGTTAAAGTTCTCTTCTATTCCTAGTTTAAGGATTTTTATTATGCAAAGTTGTTGAACTTTGGCATATGCTTTTTTGTTGTCTATTGAGATAATAGACATGCTCTACTGCACGTGAAGACTTAAAGAAAGTACTAAGTACAAAACATATTGAGGAGGTATATGACACATCTTATTCCTATCTTCTTTAACCTGTCTTTTCTTGGCTTTCAAAGGATAGGTATATAGGTCCTTGAGGTTCTTTTATTTTTATTTCTTTTGGTGCTGCTGCTCTCCCTTTCTTTATGGCACAAGTATTAGGGAAATTATTCTCTTTGCGCTTATAGTTTTTGTCCATTATTTGATTCATGTGCTGTATTGATTGCTTTTTATATGTGGAAGCAACCTTTCTTCTGGGGTAAACCCATATTGTGGTGTATAATCCTGTTTACATGTTGTTGGACTCAGTTTGCTAATAATATTTCATTACAGGTGATGTTTGCATCTATATTTATGAGGGATATTGATTTGTGCTTTCATTTCTTGTGATATATTTGCCTGGTTTTGATATCAGGGTAATATTGGCCTCATAGAAAATGTTAAAAGATTGTTTTGATAGTGTTTAAGTTGCTGTTTTAACATTAAATATTTTAAGTAAGACAGTGCTGCTGAAGCTTAACTTGGTCAGTGGTAAAATAATTTTTCAGCGAGATCATTCCAAAGCATGGTGAATGGATTAGAAAATGCAGGTGAGACGTGGAGTCTGGGAGACCAGTGAGGAGATAATGAAATGACTCAAATTGAAAAATATAAGGTTCTGAATTGAGGTTGTGAGCATGAAGATTTAAAGAAAGTACTAAATACAAAACATATTGAGGAGGTATGTGATACATCTTGTTTCTATCTTCTTTAACCTGTCTTTTCTTGGTTTTCAAAGGATAGGTATACAGGCCTTGAGGTTCTTTTATTTTTATTTCTTTTGGTGCTGCTGCTCTCTCTTTCTTTATGACACAAGTATTAGGGAAATTATTCTCTTTGCCCTTTATAAAGCTGAAACCAGGTGAAGTTTAGAAAGTAAACTTTGCTAAAGAACCTAGAGAAAAACAAAAGAGAAATAAGAAAATAAAGCATGCACAAAATGCCTCAAAACACTATTGGTCAAACATATTACAAGTTTCTGACTCCCTGTCAGAATAACTAATTCTTAGCAGGCAAGTAAGTCCAGTACAAGGGCCTACCCTATACAAGGGTCAAACCCAGGAAATTCTTTTTTTTTTCCTCTTTCCTCTTACGCCTCTTGTACCAGAGTTCACCTCCAAACAAAAGAGATTATCTATAAAAAACAATGAGTATTGCAGATGTTTGATGAGCCATTCTTGGTAAAACAATTGCACTTCCATTGAGAGTCTATCATCATAGGAAGAAATTGTCTGGGAACAGAGAGTCACTTTCTACAACCCTCAAAGAATAAGGTCACTTAGGAAGTGACCTTCTTTAATCTATTGATTACTTTTACCTTTCTTTCCTATGTGGCAGTGTTCAGTCTCAGATATTCTGCATCTTGTTAGAGATATCAGCTGTCTCTTCTGTCTCCCAAATAGGACAGAGAGTGATGTATTCATTTATTCATTAAACTAACTTTTTTTTTAATGACAGCTTGCTATGTATCTGTCAGTAACTTGCTGGGCCCTAGGTTACAATAAGAAGGTCCATTCATTGTCTTTAAAAGGCAGGAGTTGAGGGGACCAGAGCCAACAGCTAGAGGGTCATTGTAGTACAGTATGATGAGAAAGATGATAAAAGTAGGTGTAGAATGCACAAAGGAAATACATCTCAGTTGAACATAATGTGAAGAAAGAGTGTCTTGCAAGGCTTCATGGAAGGAGCAGCGGTTTGTCTTTGAATAATCTGTAGTGGTTAGTCAGGAGAAAAAAAAAGGAGGAAATCACTATTGGAGAAAAGCATTGAGTCAATAAACTAAAAACTACCTGGATTTTGCATTTATTTGCCTTTGTGGTATACTAAAATTCTCTTTGAAGTGTCCAAAATAGTAAACCAACTAGTCAACTGATAGAACACTGGAATGAGGCTCACAGATTGCTTGGTAGAAAAACCCTTCCACAAATTGCTTTATCTTACTAAGTCTTAATTATCTTAACCTTAAAACAAAGGATCTGAACTCTATGACCTTTTCTGTGCTTGCATTGTATGCTCTTACTAAGAGGACTAATCACTTCTCTGGAAATGTGGAGATATCCAGAAGGGGTTTTTGGAGTATAACTGTAATCCTGGGATAGTTGGAGAGTTTTTTGGTGTGTGGTAATTGAGTGGACTGGAACTGTAGGTACCTTCAAATGCAGTTCTGTGGCTTCAGCACCACTTATTTGGGAGTTGATCAGAGGAGGGAAAGAAGGTAGAGATGGTTGTAATGACTTGGGTTGTAGGTGATTCAGAAAGGAATTTGAAAAGCTTAGTTGTAGAGGATGCTTTTAATCTATTGATTTACTTTTACCTGCTCTACACATAGTTTTTTTCTGCCATTCTGGAATTCAGAAACTGTGGTCATATATAGCAACAGTGGGGGTGTGTGCATCTACTCAAAGGACTTATGGGCCAGAAATTCCATTAATTTGTTTTTTTATCCCTAAGGAACCCTTTATCTTGTTATTCCTGAGTTTTCCAGAAAGGATATGCAGAAAGTGTTAACTGCAAAGATATTCTTGTGGAAGATCCCTATAAAGGTGAACTGTATACCAGAAACACAAACTAGTGTCCTGGGCTTAGTATAGGAAATGTTTGACTACATATGCCTAATATATTTAAAGATTACAAGTCATAATCTTAAACTAAGATTTAAAACACAAATTTGAATTCCTAGCTTCTCTGTAAAATCAGAAGATTTGACAACATTGGATCCCTGATCTTAATGGCAACAGTTAGTTGGACTTGAGTAGTAGATGCGTCATTTATATGAGGGATGTGCTCATAATTTGAATTCATTGTGTTTCAGTTTTTCTACTTTTAAATTAGAGGATAATAAGGGAACTGTGTCATACTTTTTTTTGTGGATTAAATAAATAAATATCTCTAAATCTCCTCAAATCAGGCCTAGTACAAAATAGGTGCTATATCAATGTTTGCTCTGCTAGTGATAATTATCTCTTCCCAATTAAATGTAGTCTTCACAACTCTCTATTGTCTTGCATCCATCTTGAGTTACTCATTTCCTGCCTGGCTCCCATAAACATTTGTGTTTTCATCCCTGCTGTTGGTTTTTAACATTTGTGAATTTGACATCTGTGATTTTAAGTACTCTAAAGCCACCCAGATATCCATGACTCATTGAGATTTGTGATTTTTGTTGAGCAATAATTAGAATCACTCATCTTGAAAGCCTGGTCAGCAGAAACAAACCACTTAGCCAGTGAGTGGGCCCAGCTCAGCATCCGCTTCTCATGTGGTGCCGTTGTTCTCCTGTTTTATGCAATAACTCTCCTGAAGGGGTACCTAGAAGGGGATGTCTATTGTAGTACTCATTTGGCCATCAATCCACTCCCTCTGTGCACCTCAGGATCTATAGTGTATCTTTTCACTGTGATATAATGTTATCCTTGCTTCCACAATAAACACTCTAATAAAATGCTATTCTGTAGCTCAAAAAGTTGGAACATTTGAAAAATAAATATAATTCCAAATGCAATTCACAATTAGAAAAGAAGGAAAATAGGGATCTAGTTGGAAACTAAAGTGGCTGCACAGGGAGAACCCAAAAACTCAGTTTTTTAATAGAACCACACTGAAGATAGCAAGAAGAGCATCAAAAATGAATATAAAAAGAATGTCAGGCACCTGGAAAAATAGTCAAGGACAGCAAAAGTCCAGCAGGAGTGCACTTAAAAAAGTGAAACCAAGAATAATACAAAGGGCTTGGGCCAAAGGAAGAAGAATATAAAGTACAGGTGAGGTCTGCTGTGGCAGAAAGATTAGCGGAGTGATAGAGAGAAGGTAGAACTTCCTGAATCAGGTCTTGTGATCATTTTTTCTGGTAACTGAAGATGTCCAGCATTGAAATGGGTTGCCTAGTAAAGTTGTGATGTTTTGACCATTGTAAGAACTTCAGCAATGTCTAGAAAATTACTGGTCAGGGATGTGGTGCCACATAGCCTTGCTCTTAGATCTCCCTCTGCTCAGGTGGATGAGGACGATGAGCTCTGCAGGAAGGCCCTGAATCCCCCTCTTGTACCCAGGAAGTATCCTAGAATGGACCCTACTTTCTTTTTCCTGTTGCTTCCTCTCTTATGTATGCCTCTCTTCCTACCTCCTTGAGATTAAGGTTTTGTTTGGCTGTAAGCTTTAGTTTCACCATGGGATGTGATTTTTTTCAGAGGTCTCTTGGGTCTGTTTTACTCGCCCAAAGTAAAACCACTCATCTGGAAGAATTAGCATATATGTTATCATAAATCTAATGACCAAATGAAGGAATATCATTTTTTTTCTTTATGTCAATGGGCATATTTTTCTTTTCTATTTGATTAGCTTTCACTGTACGTAGGATCTGAGGCCAAACTGCCCTTGTAGATAGGTTCATACAACTGGAAGACTATGACTTTATAATATTTGGAGAAAGCTGACACACTTTCCCAATAAGGACTTGGGAGAGGAGGTGACTACAGAAATCGCAATAAGAAGGGGAAAATGTTATTTTTCTGTTGTCCCTCTCTCTTTATACTGGAGTAAGTTTCTTCTTGTTAGCAAGAAGGCATGCTGCTTGGTCTCCACCTCCCTGGTGGCAGGTCTTCAAAGACCAGAAAGGACTCTTAGGTTTGACCACGGCAGTATGCTGTGGCAGCTTTCAGGAGTCCTGCTGCTGCTACTGTTACATTGCTTGTTGGCTTTAGAGACTGGGCTGGAAATGTAAAGTAGAAATGGGCTATTAGCTAAATGTAGCCACGGATACTGCCTGCCCAGCTCTTGGCTATTTTAATAGGGATCATTGCTTGATCAGAGGAGTATAATTAATGTGCCTGTCTTACCATTTGGCTTGTTGCCTTTAAATAATTGGCTAAATATTTTCCTCTACAATTCTCAATTTCCTTGTCAGAAAATCATGAAATTCTTAAAATATATTGGAATGATCATAATAGGTTACTTATTACGTATATACTTTCAAGATACAGAGGAGTATTGCTGAAACCTCACATTGGAAAGGTGAGGTAGAAGGAAAGATAGCAGTTTTTTCTTTGCCTGAAAAAATATTTCTAGGGCATGGCATTCCGTAGAATATACTGAATGGACAGTCTTGTGAAACTCAAGGGCAAACAGTGAAGTTCTACTCTACTGAGCTGGCATTGTGAGTAATCTGTTAATCTCTGCCTGGTATCCTTACCTCTTTCTCTGTTTTTCAGCCTCTGCTAACATCTACTTCTTGAATTCTGTTTATTGCTCTTTCTCCTTCTGTATTCTGTAACTTAGCATCTGCACTTCAGTTTGTCTCTCTTCCATTCATTTTCACACTGGTCCCTTTTCCTCTGTCTTCTCTGTGCATATACCCACCTTCTCTGTGTCCATACTGTCCCCAGGCATTGATGCGCCATGTTGATATATTTCACCACACACCTATGCCCATATACTTCCTGCACATGATGACTTCTGTTGTGCCTTTGTTGGTCCTTGTTTCCCAGTGCTGACTCAGTGTGGCTCCCTCTATAATTCTGTGTTGGTGTCTGCTTGGATCAATGCTATCTGAAGCTAACATGTAAACAAAGCACCACTCAAAGTTGATCCCATAGAGCGTAAAACATAGAAAAAGATCTGGGGAAAAAGAGGCAATGCCAAGTGACTCCAAACTCAGTAACAATGACTCTTTACCCTCAGTGTTCTTCATGAGTTACTTGGCACAGAAAGTCTTTTTAGTGAACTCTGAGTTCTTCCCCCACATTAAATGTCTCAGTTCAGAAATTTTTAGTCTTTGTTTTCTGTTTTGTTTTATTTGTACAATGATCTAAATGTTTTAACTTCTGTTTGCATGACTTTCCAATTTGTTCTGGCATTTATCTTCCAACTTAAAACTTTCCCCAGGGAGAGTTAGTTCCCTTTTCTCTGTTCTACCAAAACAATTTGTTCATATTTTTATTGTGTCACTTTCTCATGTTTTATTGTTATTATATGTTTACATATATCACTTTCTTTCAAAGACAATTTTCTATTTATTTTCTTTTGGTCAATGCCCAGAAGATTATACAGTCACAAAAGAATTGACTTCTTTAAATGTATGGTAGAGTGTGGTCACCACTGCCCGTCAAAAACCCCTAAATTGATGGAAATAGAAAATCCCTAGTTCCTGCAGTGCAAGTTTAGACGTTTTTTTAAAAGCTGCACAATCTGAAATAAAGGAAATTCATAAGCAAGACTTTTGGTGCCCAGAACCCTTGCAATGAGTCTGTATAATGCTCCTTGCCAAGAAGCATAATTACTGCCCTACATGGAAGCATTGGTTATTTCTAGGCACTTATGTGGCCCTTCCTACATGGCAGTAGATAAAATCTTTGGAGACTCTTGTTTTGGATACTTTGATCTGTTGGTTCCTTTCCCCATGCTGACTGCTGGCCAACACACTACTCTAATATAGGAGGGTCCTCAGGAGCTTTGTCCCCTGAGAAACAGAAAGGGTCCTCAGGTAGCTTTGTTGTCTCTGATATAAACCTTTGTTTCCATAGTTCTCATATCATTTTGATTTTGAGAAAGCTTGGGCATAGAACTGGTTACTGTCCATGAGTTTCATCCCCTTATTTCCTCAAATCTAGGCTTCATCTTTTTAGACCTGGTCTAAGATAAAATTTAGTAAATGAATTTGCCATAAAATCAGTTTGGTGTTTTAATTTTTATTGTATTCCCAGGTTCTGCTCACATTCAGGGGTAGATGATTCTTATATGGGTAGTATGCACCAGAGGGTGAAAGTCTATTCTCATCAATTTTTAAAGTATTTTTCTCCGAGACTAAAGTTGGTGATATTTTGCATGGCCTCTTCAACCAATACAAATGTATTGATCCATACTTACTGCTGTACTAATGTACAAAATATAATTCCTTCACTTAAGGAGTTA
This sequence comes from Mandrillus leucophaeus, assembly GCF_000951045.1. Lineage (NCBI taxonomy): Eukaryota > Metazoa > Chordata > Mammalia > Primates > Cercopithecidae > Mandrillus > Mandrillus leucophaeus. Next base: position 759,515 of record NW_012100544.1, on the reverse strand, counting down.
ATCATAATCATGTTAGAAAGAAAGAACATTAGATAGGAAGAGAGGAGTTAGGTAATCTATATGAGCTGCGTGAAGCATATACAAATACTGTAAAACCTTGTATGTTAGAGGAATTAGGCAGTCTGAAATAGTATAGATAACTTCCTGGGTAAAGGGGATATAAATGAGGGACAGAAGCAAACATCGACCTGTGTAGAATTTTTATTCCTCCACTGGTTACTGACTCTAGGTACTCAGGAAATAGAGCCCAAAACAGGAATAATGACAGACAAAATAATTGAATTCATGTGGTCAAGGGTGCGTTGACAAGATAGTCACGGTGGAGAGCACAGGTGTGGAGGGAGCGATCACTAGGCAGTATGGGGAGAACTGCTGTCCGAGGTTCTGAACTAGAGTTGGTTGGTTCTCCTGTCCTTGCCTATTTGTCCAAACTCTCTGGAATGCTGAACCAGGTTTGGGCAGAGATGTTGATAGGAGAAATGGGAGAAAGGGAAAGAAGGTAGGGAGCTGGGAGTAAGAGATTTTTTCCAGTGAAATGACCACTAAGAGCTATGACAATTTGCAAATAATGGCAAAGATCGGGGGGAAGTCATAAGTAATCTCAGACAAAATGTTAGGTAACTCTATCAATTTTTCATCACTGCATAACAAACTTCCACAAACTGGGTGGCTTAAAACAACACAAGTTTGTTATCATAGTTTTCAGAAGTCAAGAATGTAGGCACAGGTTAGCTGGGTCTTTTTTCAGGGTCTCATGAGGTATAAACCAATATGTTAACTGAATTGCTTTCCTTCCTAGAGTCTGGAGTCTTCTATGAAGCTCAGGTGGTTGTTGGCAGAACTCTGTTCTTATAGTTTAGGACTGAGGTCCCCACATTCCTGCTGGCTCCTAGCCAGGGACCACTCTCAGATTATAGGGGCTGCCCACAGTTCCTTGTCACATGGTTCTCCAAATCTTTATAACTTCAAGAAGGATCTAGTCATCTTTAGGAGCTCACCTAATTGAGTTAGGCCCACCCAAACAATCTTCTTTTTTATTAATTTGAAGTCAACCGATTAGTAACCTAATCATAGAGGTGATATTCCTTTATATTCACAGGTTCTTCCTCCACTCAAGGGAAAGGAATTATATAGGTTGTGCACATTAAGGAGTAGCATCTTGTGGGTCATTTTAGAATTCTGTCTACTACAATGAGCAAAGGAAAAAGAAACTTGTGTAAGAATTGCCATATTAAAATTATTTTGATTGCAAGTGGCTAGGTCAATCACAAATAACAAGTTAAAAAGGAACTCATTGGACATACGCTAGACTATCTTACAGATTCCCAGGAAGAATTGAAAAACTAGCCTTTGGGAAGAGTAAATTCTGGAGAAACTCTAGAGACATCAATTAATAGAACATTTTTCCACAGCATCAATGCTTGGCTTAAAGTAATTTGTGTCTCTCAGTTCAAAAATATAATTTTTTTCTGGGAGAGAATTTAAGAATAGTTACCCACCTTCAATCAAACAAATACAACTGAGGGAAGACTCTTAGACTATAGACATAACTTATGATCCATGCCTATATATTGGTTCTAGTTATCAGAGAAATTGTTATTATTGTGAAATGTCCAGATACCTTAAGATGACTGTATGTCACATGTGAGGCAAAATGAAGTGATGTTGGCAAGTATCAACAATTGTATATAGACAGCATGAGAAATATCAGAGAGGTGGAAATGGAGTCATTAAAGCATTATTGTCAGTTGTTAAATTAACATACTAAAATTTTGGATTTTATTTTTTTCTATTTTCACTAGCTTTCTTAAAATTTTTAATTAATGTATCTATTTTATTTTTATTTTACATTTCAAATACCCCCATTTAAATACATTTACACACAACCTATATAGTTTTATTTACTTTCAATAGATTTAACATGTTTCCAATAATAGGATATTTACCCTTCCCACCTTGGAAATTTGGATGTGGGTAGGAGATATTCCCTGTTCTCCAAGTACTCTTATACTATGCCACACTTGTGAGATGGACAAAAATTGATAGGCCAGGAGAAAGTAATTTGGAAAAAGTTTTGGCATTTTGTGTTAATTATACCTGTCATTGGAACACCCTCTCTGCCATCATACTTTAGCTGTTTGACACAGGGGGATTTGACATTAGTTTCTGATGTTAACAAACAATACTGAAAAATCATATTTGTTGTGCTTTTGCTGAAGCATGAATTTGAGTCATGTATACTGAGAAGTTGATGGGTAGTGGTGAGACACTGTTGGTGAGTGAGCATAGTTGACCACACAGATTGTGAAAGCTTTATTTAAACGTTCATTTCGTCCTTGCTTCTGTTATTGTTACTTAATGCTGTTGCAGATTTTATAAGGTAGGAGGAATTAATTGCAATAGTGATATTAACCTTGATTCATTAAAGTCCCAGAATGTATTTATTTTATAATATAATGCCTTTATGTATAGTTTAACATTCACGTAATAGTTAGGTTATAATGTACTTTTCTATACATGATCTCTCTTGATTCTCACCATAATGCTTTGAAGCATTAGGGTAAACCTTGTTCAGAGAAAGGAACTCAAAGGAGGTTCAAACAGGATGTATCAGATTCTGGAGCAGAATTCTTGTCTTTTTGACTTCTACTCCTGCATCTTTTTCCTCACCAAAAAAAAAAAAAAAAGAGAGATGCCTTTGTATCTGTCTGAAGTGTGACTGCTGAGGAAAATAACAAAAGCCCACATTAACATACCTGTGAGCTCTAAATAAATATTCATTGTGATGTTTAGCCTAGTTTTCTCAATTGGGAGTCCACAGATCTCTCAGTTAAATGTGGATCATCCTAGTAATGTTCTTTCTCTGTGGGCTTTGTTCCATAGACTTTGAAGCACAACCAAAATAGACTCATCCATTATAATTATTCTTAAATTTATTTCCAGTATGGGCATTAGGGAGAAAAGATACGGAGCAGTAGAAGAGAAGTGATGAAGAGCTAGTGACAGGTTGGGCCTTGGGGGAATCCCTGGGGGTCCTACAATGCAAGACACCAGCCTTAATTAACAGAGAAGTAAATGGTATACAATTGTACAAATAGTTTGGTTATATCTTCTGCTCCTTTGTTAAGTTAAACAAAAAATACTGGACATGAGTGTGTGTGTGTGGGAGCGGTGTTGGTGACAAGGAGGGGTGGAAAGGTCAATGGTACATAACTGTCCTATAGTCCTTGTTTAGCCTTAAACAATCTTATGAGCTAGTGGTTAGTCTGTTGACTCACAGCCATGTTCTTCTTCTAGTTGGTTGATGGGGCAGGGGTTGTTTTCTGTGAGTGAGAAACAAACGAAATATGAATGCAATATCTCCATTTTGTACAGTTTATAGATACAGTAAAGACTACTTAAACATAATGTTGCCCTAGGGCTCTGTGTGCTCCTGAAAGTCCATTGAGTTTAATATGTATATAAAGCCTTAAGGCAATATTGCACCATCAGAGAAAAGATTTTTGCCCAGGCGATAAATGTATTGCTTTAGTGTCCTTCCACATTGTCAAATCCTTTGTATTAATGTCCTTTCCCATACTTCTGTCTTTACCACCTGTGATGCAGATTTTAAAGAAAAGGATTCCCATCTTGAGATGATTTTGTGATTTAGTGAAACTGTATCTTTGGTCCTTTTCTTGCCCTCTTTTTAGTGCTTAGTATTTTAGTTTTTGGCCCTTCCTTCCTTCCTTCCTTCTGTCCTTCCATCCGTCCGTCCTTCCTTCCTTCCTTCCTTCCTTCCTTCCTTCCTTCCTTCCTTCCTTCCTTTGCTTTCTTCTTTCTTTCTTTCTTTCTTTCTTTCTTTCTTTCTTTCTTCTTCCTTCCTTCCTTCCTTCCTTCCTTGCTTCTTTCCTTCCTTCCTTTCTTCTTTTCTTTCCTTTCTTTCCTTTTGTTTCCAGCACAACCATTTTTCCAAGGTCTATTGAAGAGAAAGATTATTTTGTGAATAAAATCACAATAAAACGGTGGTGATTTGGGGTGAGTTTGCATTGAAAACTTGAAGTTTCATCAACCAACTGTTCCTGAGCACCAGGTTATCCTTTCACAGGTGAGGAAGTGGGCTCAAAGGAGGTCAGGAACTTAACCAATTAGTAAACGACATTAGTGAGATTTGTCTTTCTCACAATTCTGATCTAATTTCATTTCCTGGTAATGCTTGTCATTGAGAAAATAATTTTTATAGGGAGAAATTCTAATAATGGGATTTATGGAACTCTAATAGATGAGGGTTGAGAGATCTTGAAAAGAACTCTCAGATCAGATCGTGTTCACTTATTATGTTCAAGGAAACCCTACTGCCCAGAACAAACTTTCGTAATAAGCAAATCCTGCTTCCCTCACTTCATTAGGGAGGGCTCATTGAGGAAAAAACAAAGTAGCAGTGAGCTAGAAGTACAGAAGCACCTCTTCTATGCAGTCTTGAAGTCTTTTGTTTTCTCCCTGCACTCATATATCCTTTGGATCTAAACTTACCACAGCCTGGAGAGAGGGTCTGGTCATGCTCAGCATGGGGAAGTATTAAAAAATCGATCTTTCATCTTTCTGAGGGAAGCAGAACCACTCTTTACCACCTGAGAGTATAATTAGGGGTCAGTTGGGAGGACTGTTGAGTTGAGGCTATGTACACAATGCTTAACAGTGTGGAGTCTGGTATCAAACAGATCCAGGTTCAAGTCCTGACTTTGCTATTTTTAACTATGGGACTTTAGGCCAATTACTTAATTCATCTTCACCTACAAGATGGAATAATATCAGAGCCTACCCCATGGCCTTGTTGGGTGGATTAAGTAAGATAATGAATGTAATGTGTCTGACATAGAAAAAGTGTTCAATAAATGTTAATAAATTTAAAAATGCTAATTTAAGTGACTCCTGTGTGTGCTCCATATGATTGTTCTTTTCAGCCATAGTGCTAGTGGTATGGCTTGCTTCTAAATTACTTTTCCCCATGAGAGAGTGAAAAAAGTTGTTGTGTGTGCATGGAGGAGAGAGCATATACATGACTAAATAGCGTAGATACTAATATAACTAGTAGCCTGAGAAGAGCCCTGAGTATCCTTCTCTTGAGCCATAACCTATGAAGGAAGTCCTGCTTAGCTCTGCTCTGGGAAGGTAAATGTGCTATTTCCTGTAGTCCTGGCTGTGTGTTTTGTGTTCCAGGGTTAGCTCAGCTCCCTCCTTGCCTGTCTCTGCAGGGCTGTCATTGTGTGATTCATAACTCAATATTAACCACAGATGAGGGAGGAGTGGAAAGGGGAATTTTCTTTCATATGACATAAAGTAACTGGGATCAGGGTTTTTCTATAGAAGCATTAATTACCCTTGTCAGTCTAACCAAGAACAAATTTTACTTCAACCAAGGATCATGGTATTTCATTGGCATCCAGTGAATGTACAATGAAGGCTTTGCCATTTATCCACGGGTATAATAAATTTAGAGTCTTTTGTGATTTATGTTTTTCCCTCATTCTGTTTAAACTGGTATGGTATCTATTAATAATAAGCACACGATTCTGGAATGTGAGACAGAAGGAAGGTTATTGGTGACAAGACTAGATTACCAGTGTGTAAGGTTTTTTCAGACTTTTCAATTCATTGTATCTCTAATCCTTTTTTCTTCTTTCTGCTTTTCCCTTTATTGATTGTGGAAACTAATGGAATATAAGAGTTGGAAGGAGACTAAGAGATCATCCAATATTTTATAAAGAAAAACTGTGAAGGACAAAAAATTGGTGGGTGCCTGTGGTATTGTGAAATATATATTTTTCTTCAATCCTGTTTCCTGACATAAAACTTCTAACATCCTTAGAATCTTCAAAGTGATGTCTTTTTGTATACTAATGATTCACTGGTGGCTGGCAGTCCCTAGCAGCCTCAGAATAGGGGCTGGTACCCAGAAAGACCAAGGCAGGATTAGAGAGTTGGGGCTTTCTGCAACTCCTCCTTCAGGGGAGGGGGGTAAAAGTTAAGTTGATCACCAATGGCCAGTGGTTTAATCAGTCATGCCTAAAGCTTCCATAAAACTCCAAGAGGACTGAGTTTAGAGGGCTTCTGGATAGCTGACAAAAATGGGGGTTCCTGTAGAGTGGCATGGCTGGGGAGGGCATGAAAGCTCCATGCCCCTACTCACATACATCTCTTCATCTGTACTCTTTGTAAAATATTTTATAATAAACTGTAAGTGTTTCCTTGAGTTCTGTGAGCCACTGTAGCAAATTAATCAAACCCAAACTGGGAGTCATGGGAACCTCTACTTGAAGCTGGTTGGTCAGAAGTTCTGGAGGTCTGGACTTGCACCTGGTGTCTGAAGCCGGGGAGAGGAGACAATCTTGGGGACTGGGCCCTCAACCTGTGGGATCTGACACTATCACCAGGTAGATAGTGTCAAAATTAAATTGGAGGACACCCAGTTGGTGTCTGCTACAGAGATGATTGCTCCCTTGATGGCGGGGAGAAATACCTTAATATTTTGGGGTCATAGAAGTCTTCTGTGTTGACTATTGTTTTGTTGGTATGAGAGCAGGGGAAAAATGGTTTGAGTTTTTCCTAATAGTGCCCTAACTAGCTCTTGTCTTTGATAATAATTCCTGTTCACAGAAATGCATCCAGTAAAATAAAGTGGATTATCACTCTGGATATAGGTCAATTTTACTAGTTTTGCATTGGTAAATTCCGCGTTCCTTATCTAACTACAATGTGGAACACATTGAGCTCTCTGTGCAACTGGTTGTTCATATTGGTTCCTTCATTAAAATTCTGAGCCCATTTTCATTTTATATATGCATGAATAACATGATCTTTCCTTTTAAAACAGTTTTAACACTATAGATGATAAAACAAAGAAGAAGAGAAAATGAATTATACAAACTTTGTGGCACATTTGGACTCAATTCTATGTTTTCTATGCCTATCTCCAGAAACTAATTTACATCATGTATTCTTCTGGACTATGTATCTGTACTCTATTCTTCCTAAATTTTCCTTAGTCCTTTAAAAGTAGGCCATGTCTCCAAAATACAATGAATTGATAGCTTTAATATAAGCTTAATATGTATCTTTTTTCCCTTCCTAATCAGATGTGTATGAATTACTTAGAAAGTGATGGTGGAGGTAACTAACTATGGTGTATGCTCTGAGGTACTATTGAGGTCCTCTCTGTCTCCTTCATGCTTCTTCCCCCATCTACCCAAAATATATCTCCTTGTCTGACTGCCAATGACAATAGAACATCATTTATTTTGGCCAGAAGGTTCTAGCCCTAAATAGAATGCAAATACACTTGGGAGTAAATATAACACCTAATACAGATTGGCTGATAAACTGTTTCCAGTCTGAACTCTAGATGAAGGAAAGTTGGTAGAAGAGAAGACTGGCTAAAAAGGTATGGGCATCTGGTATTTTGGGGAAAAGCTTTTTCTGCTACACCCATTATCACATGGTATCTGCTTTGTAGTTTCAGTGTTTAAGATAACCAGCTTCTACTCTCATGTCTCTTAACCCCTTATTCATTGTGCCTTTATGTATATTTTTCTCTTTACACAGCCTAAACTTAATGGTGAGTGCTTTCTGAAGACTGAAGGTGATGGCTGTTGAAACCTCTCAGATTAATCTCTGGGAATTTTAATTTAGTTGGCAAAGTAATATTTTTCAACCAAATATCAGGGGCTTCAATTTTCAGAACGTTGTCTTTTTAAATCCATTTGGCATTAACAACCTTCTTATACTCATCTGTTTAATTTTGGTGCCCAGTCTTCTGTAAGTTTTCCCAGTAGATCAAACAATAATACATCATTCTTTTAGAATCCAAGTTTCTGTCTAGTCATTGAGACATCTATCTACCAGTTTACTTAAGCTCAGCTACAGTAATCTCTAGTCATAAGTAGGCAAATATTCACAAAGCCTTACATATTATGATATTACACAACACACTTTGTAGGTACTTAATTTATGCAGATCCTGGCTTTCTACATATTCTTATACTCTAATGAATACCTACTCTTCTATATCCAAGAAGCATTTCTAAATATTCTGATTAACTTTCCTTTATCTCTTCCTCCTTTTTCCTTTCCTTTCCATTCCTTTTTTGTTCATTCCCTTTTTCCTTCATTGAGTAAGTAATTCCTAAGTTCCTAATGTGTATTTAGCATATTGCTAGGCTCCATGGAATATGCTGTATCATCTAAATTTAAAAAATTCAAGTCAAAGTTTTAGAGATTACATAGCCTTAGAATATACAAAAAATATCACAGTTTTTGGAGATTTTTGCTGGTTTGTTTTTGTAGGAAAACATATAGATCATTGTTTGAAATTTCAGAATTTCAGAAAATTTAAATAGGAAGGCCATCTTTTGGTTACATAATGAAAGAAATGCAACCTTCCAGCATTGTAAATGATCAACAGTTTTTGGTGTATTTTGTGTATTAGTAAAAAATACTAATGACTGTAATAATTATGTACATTTTGAACATTTTCTATGTGCCAGTCCCTGAGTGAAGCACTCTACACTTGGTTGTTGTGATCACGCTTAGCCTGGGAACCGGAACTAATGTCCTTCTCTATACAAAAGGAAACCATATGATGTATTGATAGATGCATGAAATTCGTTGAAATAGGCACTTCTAGTTGGTTATCTTCTGCAACTGAGAAAGAACCTGAGATTGGTATTCTCCAAGCCAAGAGACCAGGATGCAGACAGCCCAAATACCAGCTACAACGAACTCTTCTTCCCCTTTCCCTTTTACATTCTAGAAAATTCAACAGCAACACAAATTAACCTTTGGAAAACATTTCCTGGGTTTTATGTTTGTGTGAAATGCCCCTTTACTAAGCTGGAAGATGTGTAAGATGGAAGAAGAGATTCTGCTGGATATGGAGAAATGGGAACCCTTGTACATGTGGAAATGTAAAATGGTGCATTAGGAAAACAGTTTCAATGGTCCTCAAAGTGTTAAACATAGAGTTACCATATGACTGAGAAATTTTACTCCCAGGTATATACCCAAGAGAAATAAAAACATATTCATATAAAACTCATATATGTATGTCCATGGCAGCTTTATTTATAGTTGCCAAAATGTCTCTTGTGACTGGCTTCTTTCACTCAACATGACGTGTTCAACGTTCATTAGTATTGGAATTTAACTTGTCTTCATTGTTAAATGATATTCCAGTGTATAGACATACCCTCATTTTATTTACCCTTTCATCAGTTGATGGACATTTGGGGTTTTTCCCATCTTTTGGCAGTGTGTGCATTGTGTGTGTTGTGTGAGGGAGGGGGAGAGAATGAAAGGGATATTAAGATTAAATGACATAATGTATGTCATATTTCTAGCAGAGTTCCTGGGACATGGCAGATATGTTATTATTTTATTACTATTGTTATGATTTCCTTTATCTAGGAGAGCACAACTTCATTGCCAGATGTAACTTTTATTTAGACTAAGGAATCGGTTAAGAAAACCGTAAGATACTCTTGGCCTTGAACTCTGCCATGCCTAGACACAAATTATCTTCTTTGCCTTGGAAAATTATTACTTTAGTGAAATAAATTGTTTTCTTTCTAAATTTACAAACTAAATTTTTACACTGTAATACTTTGCTATAAAAGAACTTTTTAAGGTAGACTTTTTAAAAAAATGTGCAGGCAACTGAGACAAAAATACAAAATTAATTGGCAATAATGTGGATTAAAAAGCAGTTAAATTAGTCATTTATTTATTTTGAGATGAAATCTTACTGTGTTGCCCAGGCTAACCTGAAACTCCTAGGCTCAAGGGATACTCGTGTGCACCATTGTGCTCAGCTATTATTTTGAGAAAGAAAGAATTATCAACTTAGAAGTAAAGAACAAAGCTCTTATTAAATTATGCAGTTAATTGTAAAAATATACTTGTGTAAATGGAGGAAATTTAGGGACTTAGTGAAGGAGTCAGGTGTAAAAGGAGAGAATGAGAGATTTAAAAGGTTGAAGAGCAGGGCAGAGAATAACATCAGTGCTTCCCAAAATTCTGAGTTTGAAAAATCAAACACATTTAATAAAATGAACAATTTAAAACTGAAAAAGCCCATATATTTGAAACACATATAGTTTAAAAACTTTATTGTTTTTCAGAAAGGAACACATGCCTCTATTCAGGAATTTAGTAACTGTTGCAATTCATATTTTTAGATACAACAATAGACAAAAGTGGAATTGTCAGTTTTTCTACATCAGAAGCCTGAGTAATTTTCTATCTTAAAATTATGATGCACATTTTTTTCATATCATGTTTCTAAAATTTAAAATGTCATATAGAAAAAAATAGAAAATTTCTTTCTTTCCCCCCCCCCCGGCCTTTTTTTTTTGAAAAGCTGCTCTCAAATTAAGGGTGCTATTTGGAAAGAAAGTAAATTGGTATGGTACATTTAATGTTAAATTCTGGTTACAGAATGAAAATTTCCCATAATAAAGCCAGGCTTCGATTTACTCTTTGTCTACTTCTGTGTCATTGAGCAAAGAAACATACTAGAATATAGACCAAACATCACAAATCAGGAAACCAGGTTGTGTTACCAACTATGGTAACAAACTGGAGGTGTTTAATATACATTCATATTCTGAAACATATAGAACTGTGCTGTGCAATATGGTAATTTCTAGCCACATGTGGCTATTTAAACTTACATTAACTGCGATTAAATAAAATTCAACATTTAGTTTCTCAATCGTACTAGCTACATATGTACTGGACAGTGCAGACCACATACATCATCACAGTAAGTTCTACTGGACAATGCCAATATATAAAGCTACCAAAAAGATACTTGTTCTTGCTGATGGGCTTTTTAGATATCTAAGTTGGTTGGTTGGTTGGTTGGTTGAGGTTACTAATAAGGCAGAATTTTGACATCAGCCTAGGCCATTAATATCTTTACTTAGTGGCCAAAGAGATGTCCTTAAGTTTGTCTAGAGGCATCACAGACATATGTTAATAGACCTGGTGACTGGAAGAGACAGTGTCAAAGCTTCATTTATTTATTCTTAAATATTCATTGAGTACCTACTATGTTCTGGGCAGTATGTTCACTCAGTCTAGGTCCACATGGCACAAACAAGAAGATACTACTCTTAACCTTAAGAAACCATATCGGAGCAGACAGAATTAAATAAGGCTATTATGGAGCTAATTATAGAACCATGTTCTGTGTGAATGCTGTGAAAGGTGTGGCTTATTATGGAAACTGGTTAGAAAAGAAACATAACCGGGAATCCTACTTCATTTAAAAAAAGTTTCTGTGTTTGTGACACCTAAGAAGAAACTGGATTCCTTGGTTATGAAGGAAAAGAATTGCTTGGAATACTTCTCTTTTATTACCCACATTGTCTAGCAAATTCCTAAATTCATAATAGATGGTCAGTATGTCAACTGAATAATTTACCAATCACTTATCTGTTTTAGTTACAGATATTTAGAGGATTTTATCAAAATAGCCATATCTTTAAAAAAGAGTTTAAAAAAACAAAAACAAAACAAAGGAGGATGGCAGGATGACCCCTGTATGTGAGTAGTTGTATGAGCAGAACTTAAAGCAAAGATAATTTTCTCAACCTTTACTGTGTTTTAAGCTTACTCTTACTTTAGTGTCACAAAGGGGTCTGATAGATATCAAAGGTTCATTTTTTTCCTGCGAACTTTATGATGAACTAAGGTAATTGACAGAATAGAATAAGCAGTCTGGGCTCTACCTACTGGACTGGGAGTAGTCTGGACTTGGTAATAACAGAGATTCTTCTCAAGTAAAGAGAAAAATGCATGAACTGGGAAGATGCAATGTAGATTTAGGCAGTTCAGGTGAATGATATGGCAGGCATCAGCTGTCCTGAACTTACTTATGGATTGGGCAGTTCCAAACCACTGTTTTATTCATATAGTTGTCAACAGATAGATGGTCCAGTTCCTCCTACTTTGTATTTAACATCATGTCTAATAAATATTCAACACTTAGCACATGCAGACTGCACTTGTTGAGCCTCCCCAACAGCTACTAATGAGGACATTAGCTTTTAATTAACTATATAAAGCTTTGGGTTTGGACTAGAACGTTCATTCGGCACAGGCATCAATTTGTAGATCATTATAGGACATTAGTTGGTTGCTAGACAACCACATGTTCCAGCAGATTTTAGGCTGAGCTCCAACGATAAGCAAGGATCAAACATTTCAACTCCCAAATTTGATCTTATTATCTCCTCAGCCTGGACTATTCTAACAACTATACAGGTCTTACCAGGCAGAGCTACTAAGTTCAAACTATGGAGTAAAGTTTTTAAAAATAGAATATTTATCTTGAATGCAGAGGAAGAAATGTTAGTACAGATTAAAGCTGTTAACAATCTCAGCCAAATTGCTAAGGGGATGTCCATGTGGGACAGATAAATTTGCTCACAGGATATCAGATATTATTTTATAGTTTCATTTTAGTGTCTTTTTAAACATTTACTAGAGTTTTATGATGATTTTGTTATTGTTTTAATACAAATTTTTCTGGGAAATATGTTTACAAATATTTTCTGTACTTTTTATTTATGCCTATGGTATTACAATAGAACCAATGTGAAAATTAGGGTATAATAGAAATTTTACTTTAATTAAAGCAAAGTACTCCACCTCAGTGACCTACTTCATTAAATATTTTTATAAGTAAGACTTAATAAATAGATGACCTAGATGGATAAAATGGCCACAAGACAGATTTGACAAAGCTGGAATGGAGCACATTTTCAGTTTTGCAAATTTTATGAGACTTCTCTATGGAGTATCAGTATTGGTTGGCTTCTGGGATTGTTCTACAGTAGATAATATGTTCATTCCATGAAACAGAATATAGGCCTTGTCTATTCCTTCCCAATTTTTATAAGTTGAATCACATCTCCCCCAAATTCGTATGTTGAAGTTCTAACCCCCAGTACCTCAGAATGTGACCAAATGAGAACAGAGTCCTTGCAGATGTCATTAGTTAACGTAAGTTTAGACTGTGGTAGGGTAGGCCCAAGGCAATAACCAGTCATTATACAAATGGGTAATGTGGACATAGACACGCACACAGAACACCATATGAAGGTAAAATCGGAGATCCGGGTGATGCTTCTACAAGCCAAGGAACACCAAAGATAGGCAGGAAACCACCAGACATTGGGCAAGAGGCATGGAACAGATTCTCCCTCATAGCCATCAGAAGGAAGGGACCCTGACAACACCCTGATCTTGGACTTTTAGCCTCCAGAACTCCAGACAAGAGATTTCTGTTATTTAAGCCACCCTGCATGTGATATTTTCCTGTGGCAGCTGTAGGAAACTAATGTACTTGCAGTAGTAAAGTGAGCAAACGCACATTCATTTTCTGCAGCAGTCAGTTTTCTCCCAAATCCCCGTACAGAGACAAAGCCTTGGGCTACTGGCCATATAGCACTTTCAAAATGTACAGGAGATAGAATCAATAGACTTCGATGCTGCTACAAATTCATTTGTGTCATCCATCAATAACATAACCCTTGTGGCTGATCCATATCAAATTCATTCTAGCAAGTGATTTTCGATGATATCAAAAGAAGCCACCCCCTCTATTCATTTTCAAAAACATGTGTCAGCACTCCCTAAAACCCACAGATTCTCTTTCCAATAGCCGTCCCTGCTTCGAGGGAAGAACCTGATAAAAGCCCAATTAAAGAGGTTTGCCATTGACTGGGGCACTTTTCTGGACAAAACTGAAAGCAACGGATACTTCTTCAGTCCATTAGGGTAAGCCACACTTGCCAGAGGCTCACCAGCAATTAAAAGTTACAAGACGCTGCATGTCCCCAGTGGGTCCTGTATAGGTGAGAGATAAACACACATCGAGCTGGAGAAGGGCACTGCATTATGATGCTCTTCGCATTTGAATTAAGGCCCTGGTTGAGCTCTGTAGTCATTGACTGCCAGTGTTTTTCTATCTGTGACTGGTGCCCTTTGAAATAGTTCCCTAGAACTGTTTACCACATTTAGTAAGTACTTAGTAACATTTGTTGATAGACTCAATGGATGAATAAATAAACAGAGCCGAGTCCCTAGAAGTAGGTTCTGGATTTATTCCTATCACTCCTAAGCTCTGTCTTTTTAAAAGCCCCTGACTGGGTGTTAGTGCAGGTCACTGATCTTAACTCTCTTACACACTCACAAAATAGAGTTTCTAGATATTCCAGTAAACAAATGCTCTCTTTGGAGCAGGTTTGACTTAATGATATATCTCTTATCTCTCATCTCTCATTTGGCATCAAATGTACCTCTTTTTCCAAAACGTGTTAAAATCTACCCAGCTCAATAGTCCATTTGACACATATTACTAATCCATGTGTTTACTCAGTTGCTGTAAAAATAAGTTTTACATATTGATCAAAATTTGGCAGCCAGAAAACAACAGCACAGATTGAGGGCCACTGATTTATTGTTTGTTGGATTTCAGACTCATTTTATCTCCCCTGAAGGGGCCCTAGAACCCCTTCAATTTATGTTATTAATTAACAACTCCAATCATTGCCATGTGTGCATCCAGGTATCAGAATAAACACACACAGCACATCATTTCTACAGCTAAAGCAGCAACGCTGAAGACCGGAGTTCAGGTCATAACTGTGATTCCCCAGTGAAAGGGAAGCAGTGAATTAGCAGACATGTAATTTTTGGCTGGTTATTCTTCCACTAAGAATGTTATGATTGGTCAAAATGCATGCTGCCATTTTCTCTCCTGATCTAGGCAGCTGGAATCCTTAACTCCCTTTCTTGACATGGTGAATGATAACGCCCTGTCGTTTAAAGGATGGGGAGTGACACAGATTTATGAGAAGAGAGGCCAGGTTGTTGGAGCCTTTGGAAACAACAGAGATGGCATTAATGGCCCATCATCAATAATACATGCATTCAGCCTTGTTGATCTAGTGGTCAGGATGAGTTTCTACCCATCCAGTTTCTCTTCTGATATATTTTTTGATGATAGTTTTGATCTGTAAAGATCTATAATGGAGGGAGCAGACTATGGCCTGGATTAAAGCCAACACAAGGGGATGATTGGCCTCATGGACTTGGCCTCATCAGCATAATGTCTTATCTGAGAGAAGCATGGACAAGTGGGAAAACCAAGGCTCTCAGAGTCAGACACACCTTGATTAGAATCCCATGTCTGCCACTCACAAGCTATGTCTCATCAAAACACTTATTCAAACTCTCAGTAACTAAATTTCATTTTATTTAAACTGAAGCTAGTAATACTACCTTCCTTCCACCTTTTTTGGGTGCATTTTATGAGACAGCATATGTTGAATAAGGTAATATATGAGAAAGTACCTGCTGCAGTACCTGGCATCAAGCATGGGTTCAGTTGCTCACCTCTTTTCCTTCTTTCTTTATAACCAAACCAAGATGCTAGAAGTGTTCTTTCTCACTCATACAGCTCCGTTTGCAAAATGCTGCCCTCTTTAAATTAGAAACACATGAACAAATAAAAAATGCAATTTGAACAAATCTGCATGTTCTTTTAAAATCAATAAAAATAAACTTTTCGTTGCTCAACAACTAAAACCCAGTTGTTGTTTTAGCCGCCATATGATTGTTACAGTGTGATGTGGAAGAGTGGTGAGTATTTTGCTAAAATATGAATACAAATGCTTTGAGTACCTGAATAATGTATATCCATTTACTACCTGTTCACTAAAAAAGTCCTTTTTACCCAAATTTAGGAAATAATTAGAAGATGCAGGTATTGATAATGAATAAACCTTTTCCCGATTCAATGTTTATCATGTACATTCCCTTTTATTTGATCTTATGCATTGACTTTGTTAAATAGAGATTACTTCATAGATAGTAAGACATCATCACAGGCATTTGTGGAGGGAAGGGACTTGTTTGTCTCTTGTCTGGATTTAGACAGAAGGTTCTCAAGGGCCCTGTGCTGTTTTGAAATCTTTCCTCTCCCCTAGCATTGTGTTGGCCAAATAGGAAGTAAATCCTCATTGATTAGAATTGGGTGAGTCAGAACACAGAAATGTGACCAAGAAAAAAAGAGCAGGATGAGTCAGACAGGAGTGAGAGGAACCGAGGTTTGAATGGAGGAGTAGGAGGAAGAGAAAGGAGACTTCACTGTGTGGAGATGGCAACTGCCCTGGGGGTGGAGCTGCTTGGAGATGCAGGCCTGCTAGAATCCAACAAGCCTATGTCTGAAACAGCTGAGAAAGATCCCACTTTACATTGTCCTGTGAAAATAGAGAGGGATCTAATGATATTTGGCTATTCATATTAGCCTCCTCACCTCCTTCTTGTCTTTGTGTCAACTTTCTAATGAGATCTTCTTTGATAATCCTACTTAAAACCCACCACCACTGCCCCCCAACCTTCCCTCATTATTTTGTCTTTTAAAAACTATAACTTTAATTTTCTTTCTTAGCACCTATTATCATCCAACATTGTTTAAGTTACTCATATTTTCCTTATAATATTGGCTCTGTAATTGCAGGATTTGTTTCACTGTTATATCTCTGACACCCAAAACAGTCTGACATGTAGTAGATGCTCAATGTGTGTGGAGTAAGTAAATGAATAATTGGATGAACTGAGTATCTATTGCATCTGCAGTACTGTACCAAGCTGGGGATTTAAAGACAGGAAAGCAGAATCCCTACCCTTAAAGTGGTTGTAAAAGCAGACAAGTAAAATAAAAGTTGGCCAGGTACCATGGCTCCCGCCTGGAATTCCAGCACTTTGGGAGGCCGAGGCAGGCAGATCACTTGAGGTCAGGAGTTCGAGACCAGCCTGGCCAACATAGCAAAACCTCGTCTCTACTAATAATACAAAAATTAGCCAGGCATGGTGGGGAATGTCTGTAATCCCAGCTACTTGGGGGGCTGAGGTGGGAGAATTGCTTGAACCCTAAAGGTGGAGGTTGCAAGTGATCCAAGATCATACCACTATACTCCAGCCTGGGCAACAGAGTGAAACTGTGTCTCAAAAAAAAAAAAAAAAAAAGAAAGAAAGAAAGAAAAAAAATTATGATCAGTGTCCTGCTCAGTGTTATGGTAAAGGTAAATGTGGGTTTCTGTGGGAACACAGAGAAGGGACTTCTAATCGGGGCTGCATTAGGACATGAGAGGCTCAGAAGTCTTTTTTTGAGTGAGTGATGTCTGCATGGGGACACGGATAAGAATTAGCTGGATACTAAGGGGGACAAAAGACCCTAACCCAGCAACAGAGGTCTCGGGTATGCACAGCCTTACTTTGAGAGATTAAATGCAGTGATCAGTTACCCAAAAGTATAAACCTAACTGGTTTATATGTATCTCTGATTAGGGAGAGACCTCAACAGGCAAAAATAAACTCTCAGTGATAGCTGTGATTGAGTGAGGCTTCCACAACTGAACATTTAACAAGAGGCCCTAAATTAGGCCTTCAAAACTAAAGGCAGATGCTCCATGACAATGAGAATTCAAAGAAGTTAATATGAATTCCATTTCCCTTCCTCAATAGTACATTAGGAATATTTATCTTCAATGACAAGATTATCTAATTATTTTAGAAAAAGCAAACCTGTGTAGTTTTTGATGTCAAGACTGTAAAGATATCAGCTATGTAAGAAGATAATAGTATCATCTACTTTGAGCCTGTGGTGTGCTAGAGTTTGCCATTCAGCTCGTGAGAGTCAGTTCTTAAGCACTCAAAAATCCTGAGAGCTGATTGTTAAACATTCCTTATTAAAAATTAAGTTGCATATTCCTTTACTATAGATTGATGTTTTTGTTCTTCACTCCCCAAATTCCTTTACTGAAACCTAATTGTCAATGTGAGAGTATTTAAAGGTGATAGTATTTGTGGCTTTATAAAAGAGACTCCAGAGGCTGGGCGCGGTGGCTCATGCCTGTAATCCCAGCACTTTGGGAGGCCAAGGTGTGCAGATCACGAGGTCAGGAGATCGAGACCATCCTGGCTAACCCGGTGAAACCCCGTCTCTACTAAAAATACAAAAAAATTAGCCAGGCGAGATGGCGGGCGCCTGTAGTCCCAGCTACTCGGGAGGCTGAGGCAGGAGAATGGCGTAAACCCGGGAGGCGGAGCTTGCAGTGAGCCGAGATCACGCCACCGCACTCCAGCCTGGGCGACAGAGCGAGACTCCGTCTCAAAAAAAAGAAAAAAGACTCCAGAAAACTTCCTTGTCCCTTCTGCCATGTGAGGACACAGCTAAATGCCCCATTTGTTAACCTGAAAGAAGGCCCTCAACAGATACAGAATCTTCCAACACCTTGATCTTGGATTTCCCAGCACCCAAAACTATGAGATACATTTCTGTTGTTCATTAGCCAGTCTGTCTTTGGTATTTTGTTGTAGCAGTCTGAACAGATGAAGATCACTGTCAACTTTAAATAAATTGTACTAAAAGTTGATGAATCCTTCAAACTTATCAGTTCCTACTTGTTTTACAAGATTTTACCATTTGCTCTGCTTTTAAGGAAACTTATACTTATCTGTATGGTGGAGATACTACATGGGTTACTGTGCATCTCCGTGTTCAGTGATGCCATGTTGATAGCTACAGATCAGCCGTGATGTGATTACTTACAACATGGAAACTGGCAAATGCTGGGAAACAGGTGTCCCCCCACCCAAAGACACAGTCATTAAGCATTTTCTAGGAAACCACTGCTTTAAGCCCCAGAGACCTAATAGCATTGAAGGTCTTTGGAGTGAGTCTGACACAGAGCAGAACTGTGTCATAATTGTGGTTGCTCAATAGCTCTTAAATACCTTTTAAATATTTGGCAAGTCCTATATTAGAGTCTTGTAAATCTCTTCTACTAGCTCCCTTGCCTCTAGACATAGGCATAGGACCAAAGAAGAAGGTGCTGCTTGAAATCTCCCTCCCTGGCAGGGTGGGTGGAACATGAAAGAGGGGCAGGGTAGTCAGGGGTATTGGTGGGCTACTCCTGTAGTGGCTTTTTGGGTCTCCTGTGCTGTGAGAACTGTGCTGTCTCCGTGCACGCTGAGGTGGGTAGATCACATCTTCAGGGAAGTGACAGAGTGACCTGGCTCTTATTCTGGGCAAACCAACTTCAGAGCTGAGCTTCAGTCTGGTTTTCTGGCTGTGAGCTTTTGGGGATTCTATGATATTCCTCTTCAACCAATTTATCTTCTGCTTGAAATACATAGATGGGTTCTGAGATTTGCAACAAAAAATATGGGTTAATGCAGCAGCTTATTTCCATTATAGCACACATCAATGAAACTATGAGTTTAAAATTTGACATTGTATAAAAATACAATTATATTGCAAATATTAGAACTTTTACCGCTTATTTGTTTTTATTAAAAAGTTGAAAAATATAGGAGTGTGCATTATGCGTAAGTCACCACTGGTAACGTTTAATATTTCTTCCTTTCTGTTTTTCTGTTCAGTGTATATTTTAATAAGAGCAAGCTCACACTGTTTATATTGCATTGCACTTCACTACATTGGTGGTTTATCTTTCTGAATCAAAATTAATTCATTTCTAAATTTAGATATAGTTTACATGAGGACTTTCTTTTGAATCAGTTTCTTCTGAACCTTTGTTAAGATAAATTTTTGCTTATTGGAGATATAGTCTGATGTCCTGGAACAAGCATAGCATTTGTAATTCATTTACTTTTAAGTCACTTATTTAGTACATGATTATTAAATATCTACCATGTACAAGACACTGTTATAAGTGATAGGGATATGGCAGTGAGTATACAGACAAAAATTAATGCCCTCATGGAGTATATACTTTGAGGAGAGAGATAGACAGCACAGCTAATGAGTAAGTAAATTATGGAGTATGGTAAAGGTGATAAGGTACTGTAGAGAAAAAAAAGGTTGGGCAAAGAGGATGGAAAGTGCTAGGGTGGAGAATGCTTACAATTCTAAATAGGGTGGCAAGGGTAGGACTCACTGATGGTGTGACAATTGAGCCAGGGCTCAAATGAGAGGGAGCTCTCTGGAAAAGAACCTTCCAGGCAGAGAGAGGAGCTAGTATAAAGACCGATGTGAGGGACCCTGGCAATGCCAGTTTGGCTGAAGGGGAGAATAGGAGAAGATGAAGGTGAAAGAGATAAAGGGAGAGTTTAGATCACTTGTCATTGTTGGAGCATTATGATTGTTGCAAGAAGTATGGCTTTTACATTGAGTGAAGTGGGTGCCACTGAATTATTTTGAGCAGAGGGGAAACATAATTTGATTTATGTTTTACAGGTATCACCTTTACTTCTAGAGAGCTCAGAATGCCAACTTATATAGAAAGATTTGCCAACAAACACATACAACTGAGATACTTCTTTTGAAACTATTTTTGTACAGCAAGTTTTAAAAAGATGGTAATTAACAAAATTAAAGATGAAATCAAACTCAAAATAAAAGATATCACCCTGACTTCTGTATTCAGAGTGTTGTCTGTGAGCCAGGAGTATCAACATTTCTTAGGGCAATGTTAGAAATAAAGACCTTTAGGACCCATGTCAGATCTACTAAATTAGAATTTGCCTCTAATAAGATCCCAAGGTAATTTATCAGCATAATACCACTTGACAAACAGTAATATATAGAAGAGAGGGATAAGAGAAAAAGGCCAGGGATAGTAAAGAGGCATTTGCTATAAAAGGCATTTGCTATATTCTGAGTAAGAGATAGCAATAGCATGCACCAGTGGTGGTTGTGAGAAGAAAAACTGGATGTGAGGTGTAAAAGAAAGGACAAACCAAGAATGACTCCATGGTTTTTGGACTGAGCAAGCAGAAAGTTCTCATTAACTAGATCAGGGAAAAACACAGGTGGAACATATATAGTCAAATTATATTTGAGATGTGTGATGATTAATCTCCCATGGCAACTTGGAGGGTGTTTTGGGATGAGAATAACATTTAAATCTGTGAACCTTGGGTAAAGTAGATTGGCCTCCAAATATGTGTGGCCCCATCCCATCAGTTGAAGGCCTGAATGGAACTAAAAGACTGTCCTCCTCAAGAAAGGGGGCATTAATTCTCCAGAAGACTTCCTGCAGACTGCAGTTGCGCCATCAGGTCTCCTGGGTCTGCTTCATTCTCTTTCTTTTCTCTCTTTCTCTTTCTTTCTTTCCTTCCTTCCTTCCTTCCTTCCTTCCTTCCTTCCTTCCTTCCTTCCTTCCTTCCTTCCTTCCTTCCTTCTCTCTCTCTCTCTCTCTCTCTGTTGTTTTTTTGAGATGGAGTCTCACTCTGTCACCCAGGCTGAAGTGCAGTGGCACGATCTCGGCTCACTGTAACCTCTGCCTCCCAGGTTCAAGTGATTCTACTGTCTCAGCCTCCCAAGTAGCCAGGACTGCAGGCATGAGCCACCACGCCCGGCTAATTTTTTGTATTTGTCGTAGAGACGGGGTTTCGCCATGTTGGCCAGGCTGGTCTCGAACTCCTGACCTCAGGTGATCTGTCTGCCTCGGTCTCCCAAAGAGCTGGGATTACAGGTGTGAGCTACCACGCCTGGCCTGCAAATTTCAATATAAAGTGATTTATTCCTACTGGTTGTTTCTCTGGAGAGCCCAGACTAATAGAAGATGTTAAGTAGTTATTTCAGTCTGAGTTTAGACTGAATCTAAAGATACAAAATTGACAGTCACCAGCATATAACTTAAATTTGAAGTCATCAGAGTAAATAAAATCACTAAAGAAATGAGGTGTATGAAGAGGGGATGTCAAAAAGCCTAACCTCTGGGGCCCTCCAACATTAAGAGGTCAGAGAGAAAAGAACCAGCAAAGGCTCAACAGAAGGGGCCAGAGCAGAGGGAGAAAAATCAGGTGAATGTGTTGGGGTAGAAGACAGGCAAAGGAGTATAGAATTAATGTGTTTAATGCTGTCGGTAAGTCAGGTAAGATGAGGATTGAGAATTAGACGTAACAAGACAGAGGTCTTAGGTGTCCTTGATAAGGGCAATGTTGATAAGAGAGTTGGGGATTTGAAAATGAAACTGGAGTGAGTTTGGAAGAACATGGGAAGAGAGTAATTGGACATTTAAATTTGTCTTTGTGTGACTCTTATTTAAACAGTTTTTAAATTAGATTATTTTTGTAGCAATTTTAGATTTACCAAAAAATTGAGCAGAGAGTTTACATACAGTTCTCACCTCCCACAGTTTCCCCATTGTTAACAACCTGAATCAATGTGTTGCATTTATTACAACTGATAAATGAACATTGATAAATTATTATTAACTGAAGCCCATAGTTTACGTTAAGATACATTCTTTGTGTTGTACAGTTCCATGAGTTTTGAAAAATCTATAATGTCACGTATCCACCATTACAGTTAAATTTTTAAATCACAGATCAATTGCTTACTAGCTGTGTGATGTTGAACAAATTACCTCACTCTGAGTCTCTATAAATTGTCATGGTTAAATAAAATAAAATAGATGAAAATGCCTAGAATGAATACTGGCACCTATTAAATGTTAATTTTCTTCCATTCTCTTTTGAATAAAAACCAAAAGATATAATGAAATACCTATAGTTTTCTTAAAGTGCAACTTTGCAATTTGACGATAAATTACATGTTTTCTGCTTATTGAGTCTTTAAAAAATTTCAGGACATATATCCTCCCGAAATAAATGTTTTACTATCATAATTTTTAGTATTTGGTCCAGATGACTCTTTTGGTTCAGGGTGATAAAGAGGCCAAGTCATCAGTTGATCTTTATATGGGTCAGTTAGTTCTACAATAAGAAAAATGGTTACATTGCCACAGATAGCACATCTCACCAACTCATCCATCTCTCAGATAGACTGAAAGAGGCCTCAGCCCGTGCACGCAGATTTCCCAGTGCAATTTCATCACTTTTAGAGAAACAACAAATGCTATAAGGCTTTCAAGCAGTAGAACACATTCTTAAGTGAAAGCCATTTCCATGTAGTTTTTGGCAGAAGGAATCCAAACATTGCATGGGATGTTAATTAGATAACCTTAAAGACCCCTTTAACCTGATACCTGCACAAAATTTATCTAAAAGCTAGCAAAATAAATGTGAGATTCCGGGGTCAGAAAACTGTATTCTTAAGGAAGAAAACTGACTTTGAGAAGAAACTGGTTTAAAATCTTTGAAGAAGTTTTGATGGATTTGATAGAACAAAAGAAAAAGGAGATTTTTGGTTTGGTTTGGTTTTGGAAGCTGCAATGATATTTTATTTCATGGAATGAAAACATATTTTGATAAGAAATACTGTATTTGGGGAAAGGATCCAATTTGTGGAATGATGCAGCTAATGATTATGAACTGGATTGATTCAGTGAGAAAATAGAAAATAGAAACAAACATGCTTTTTCCAGCTTTTCTGAAAAATGCATATTAAAATTTGTCTTTTTGAATTGGAGTGGAAGTCTAATAAGAGTTGTTGGTCTTGAATTGACAATAAATCTTGTCATGGGAGGTAGAGTTAACTGAGTTAATGTTACCAAAGGTGGCGTTAATGAGTATAATCCACCCTCCAGACAGAGAAAGTTAGATTAGCAGCAGTTTTTGGCGTCAGTGCGGGATTTGGAGGGACTGAGTTGGATAAGGGAGAATAGAGTGGTGGAGGTTTCACAGCAATATGAATTCGTGTTTCAGATAAAAACTAGACAAGATTTAGTGTCAGATTAGCTAGACTAGGGCAAGGGAAGTCCGGAAAAGTAAGCCAAAGAGATATTGAAGAGAATCCTTCTGGCTGCCCAAGATTGTCTCATTTGGACTGATTGCTCAGGTTTCCAGGGTAGAGCCCTCTACCAAGTCACTCTTTATAGCCCTCACAGAGGTAGGTTTCCATTTACTAGGTAATTTATTTAATACCTTCATGAGTTCTGTTATATTCATGTACCATCATATGATCGACTTGTATTTTCTTATATCTATTGACTTTTTAAAGCCATAAATAAATTAGTCTTAAAAGGGAACTTTGTATTATTAATACTATTTTAAATGGAACATCTTTCACTATAAAAGGAAGGTAACTAAAAATATAAGTATAATGGAAACAAGGCAATGTTATTAATAATTAGTTGCTAATTATTATTAGGCAATGTTAATAATTAGTTACTAATTATTAATAACTAAAAGTAATGAGTAACTGATTACTCTTACACTTTTGCCAGGCTTTGATATTTGATGTACAATTTCCCTTTATTAAATGGGATATTACCTAAGTGTTGGATCATTGATAAAGACTATTACCAAATCGAATCTCCCTCTCCAATGAGAAGAACTGAAAGAATATAGAAAAAAGACACAACTTTTTTGTTATATGATTCAATGTTATTTATTGCCTTGTGTAGCCATAGTGTGAACACTTTTCACATACCATCTGGTTTGGATGCTGATTCCCTTCCACTCTCATGCTGAAATCTGAGGGGAATTTTGGATGTGGGGCCTAATGGGAAGTTTTTGGGTCATGGGTGTGGATTCCTCATGGATGAATAGATTAATGCCCTCCCTCAGAGGTGAGTGAGTTCTCACTCTATTATTTCCTGCTAGAGTTGGTAGTTTATAGAAGTCTGGCACTTTCCATACTCTTTCTTGCTTCCCCTGTTGCCATGTGATCTCTGCACACATTGACTCCCCTTTACCTTATACCATGGGTGGGAACAGTCTGAGGAACAGTCTGGGAATTCTTCACCAGATGCAGATTTCCAATCTTGAACTTTCCAGCTACAGAATTATGAGCCAAAAATATATTTTTTCTTTATAAATTACCCAGTCTCAGATATTCGTTTATAGCAACACAAAATAAACTAAGACACCACCCAAGATCATTTCATGTACAACTCAAAATCATTTTGAGGAAATATTGCTCTAGAATAAAATTTCTAAAATCTGGAACAATCCCAACATTTATGTGTAAACTTCTGTTGATCTATGAAAGCGTTGTTGCTGGGTCTGTATCAAAGTAAAAAATATGGATAATATGTGAATTTTTTTTGTAAAGTGAATCAATTTATGATTATTATGAGACTATGCCTTATTTTAATGTTAAAATGGTTTCTCATATGAAGTGATGATGATGGAGGAGGAAATTCTAACTTTATATTGAAAACATATAAATACTTGTTCTCTATTTTGATAAGTCTTTTGTGATTGATTAACACCACAGTTTAGGAAACTACAGGTCTAGCCTTTTAATCTTGAAAGTTGCAGATTCTCTACTTATTCTTGTACTTCTTTCATATACTAGGATCTTATATGTAAGGATACCTCAGAGAAGTAAGCTCTAGCTTATCTGTAGGTCTACCTTATAGAGACAGTAAGATGAGGGAAAAAATGAGTTCATAAATGATGAATGTCTTTGATGAGTGAGAACTCTTTTGTGTGAGATAGTTTGATCATCTTCCTGGAACTGGTGTTACCTGAGTCAGAGGAAATGTTACATCCTTGGATTTGGATTTTAAAGGGTCTGTGTTGTTCATAGCTTTTGAGACTCTGGTTGTTTCTTTACTTACAGGGAAAAAACAAAACAAAACAAAACAAAACAAAAACAAGAAGAAAACAGGACTCTGATGCCCTAGTCTTTAGTCTTCCCATCACTTAAAGTGCAAGAGGCAGAGATCCTGCTAGGAGAAATCATGACCAAAAAACTTTAGATTCCTCAAATTGTATTTACGTGATATTAAAGACACATTGCTTGTTTAATTTAGAAATTAGAACTGAAATCCAAAGGCATTAAGTGAGGTAATGCCAGCTATGTTTGCATCGGCATGCCTTTATACATGTCAGCATGAAGCTAGTTATAATATTCCCATCTCATCCTCTGAATTTCTATAGGTTCCCTAGTGTTGTTTCCTGTTTTTTTCCCCTGATTTTGGTCCTTTGTTTCTTTTTTCTGTTTTTCTTGTCAGAGTGGCTAAAGTTTTATTATCAATTTTGTTAATAAAAGAATAATATTATAGTTTGATTGTTTCCTTCCCTTTTTTTTTCCTACATAATTGGTTTCTCTTCTGATCTTGATTATTTCCTACACTCTACTTAATTTTGATTTAATTTTTCTCTTGTTTTTCTATATTCTTAGAGTGGAAAATGTTAAAATCTTTCTTTCCAATATAAGGCTTTAACACTATACACTTTTCTTTAAGCAAAAAATTAGCTGCATGACTGTATAGTATATACTTTTAATTTTCTGTATATTATGATGCTTTCACATCTTAAAAAATCTTTGTAGTTGGGGAGATACTACTCCTCAACAGGGATAACTTAGTTCTAGAGATAGCAAGGGTTCAGCTTGGAGTATGCCCTTAATATGCAAACTAACCAATCTGGAACCATGTGCCCTCTAGCTGCCCTTGCATCTCAGGAGACAATATTTCTCTATTTTAATCATCCCAAGGCCAGGTACTGGGCAACCAGGGGCTACCTATGGTTAACAGTTCACAAAACTATTGAAAGTTGATCATTCACCTTGCCTTGCCTTGCCTTTCCTGCAGAAACCCCAAAAAAGGCTCTGGCCTAATGCCTTCCCCTCATTTCTGCTTCTGCTTCCTTACTAAAACTTGGTGTTTCTTCTGTAGCCATTTGTAGCAAGCCATGACTCTCATTTCTAGGGGAACTGTGAGTAACACTAAACTTTTCTTTCAGTGGCATTCATCTCTTCATGTACTTAGTCATCTTTAAAAATTAAGCCCTTGGCACAGAATAATTCCATAAGTTTTGTCATTTGTGTTTTTATTTCCATTCACTTCAAGAGATTTCCTAATTTCCCTTATGATTTCTTCTTTGACTTACTGACTACTTAGAAGTGTGTTAATTTTCAAATATTTGGGGGATTTTCTAAATGTATTTATGTTGCTAATTTCTAATTTAAATTTATTACAGTAAAGAACATATTTTGTATGATTTCAATCCTTTAAATTAATTGAGATTTTTTTTTATGGCCTAACATTTGATCTGAGAGTGTTCTGTGTGGGCTGGACAATAATGTGTGCACTGCTGTTGTTGGATACAGAGTTTATAAAGGTTAGGTCAAGAAATCCGATACTATTATTCAAGTTTTCTATATCCTTATTGATTATATTTATAGTTGTTTTATGAATTACTGAAAGTAGTGTAGAAATCTCCAACTATATAATTGTTGAATTGTCCATTTATTCATTTAATTCTGTTGTTTTTGCTTTGTAATCATGAGCTTCTTTTGTTAGGTACATTTATAATTTCAAGTATTACTGAAGGATTGATTCTTTTATTATTATTAAATTTCCTTATTTGTCTGCCTTGAGTAATGTTTCTTGTCTTAAATTCTATTTTGTCTGTTATTAATTTAGCCATTGCAGCTTTATAATATTTATGGTTTGCATGGTATAAGTTTTTCCATCACTTAACTTTTTCTCTTTTGTCTTTAAACCTAAATATGCCTGTTATAGAAAATATTCACTTTGGTTTTAATTTTTTAACCCAGCCTAACAATTTCACCTTTTGATTGGGGTGTTCCATTCATTCATATTTAATGTAGCTATGGAAATGTTATGTTTGCATTTACCATTTTTCTTTTCATTCCAAATGTCTTGTGTTTCTTTTAACCCTCTATTCTTCATTTTCTGCCTTCTTCTGTGTTAGATATTATTTGTGTGTACCATTAGATTCCTCTGTTCATTATTAACTATGTTTTACAAGTTATTTTCTTAGTAATTTTTCTAGGGAATACAATAGATTATCACAATCTATTTCAGGCCAATTCTGGTAAAATATAATAGTTTTGTTCCAGTATAGTCCTATATTATTCTCCCCTTTGATTGTTGTGTTATTGCTGTACATCTATATAAGCAATTTTATATTTATTGCTTTATTCAGTGTTATGCATTTGAGAGAAAGTAAGAGAATAGATAAAAACATTTTTATACTTAAAAAAACTTGCCCACATATTATATCTGATGCTTCTTATTTCTTCCTGTGGATTCAAGTAACTGGTACAATTTTCTTTCAGCCTAAAACAATTTTAATTTTTTTCTTGTAGTAAAAATCTCCTAATAGCAAATTATTTTCAAAAAGCAAGTATCTAGAAATGTGTTCATTTTGCATTTATCTTTGAAGAATAGTTTTGCTGGACATAGAATTCTTGCCAGCAAGTGTTTTTGTTTGTTTTACCTTAAGCCTTTTGATATACAATTCCACTGTTTTCTGGCCTTCTTTCCAATGAGAGAGTGATCATTATGTCCTTGTCCCCTGTATGTAATAAACAATTTTTCCTCTTACTACTTTTAATATTTTCTCTCAGTCTCTCATAAGTTTAAGTATGTTATTTCAAGTTGCAGATTTCTCTGCCTTTACCCCTTTGGGATTGACTGTTCACATGTGTATTGATATGATTGATGTCATCCCACAGATTTTTGTATGCTGTTCATTTCCTTTCATTTTTTATTCACTGTTTTTTATATTAGATAGTTTCCATTAATTTCTCCTCAAAATCACTGTTTCTTTTGCCATCTCAGATTTTCTGTTAAGCCCATCTAATCAGTTTTCATTTCTTGTTGTACTTTTCAATTTTAGAATTTCCATTTGAGTCTTTGCTGGCAAGTTTTATCGAAATATAATTCACATACCATAGCTCACTCATTTAAAGAGTACAATTCTATGGTATCTAATATAATCACAGTGTTGGACAGCCATTACTGCAATCAATTTTAGAAATTTTTATTATACAAAAAAAAAAAAATCCAGTATCTTTAAGCAATTATTTCCTAACAGCTCTTCCGAACCCTATACAACCACAAATCTACTTTCAGTCTCTATAGATTGTTTGTTCTGGACATTTATCATTTGTTCATCCTGTTCATTCCATTCTATAAATGGAATTAACATGTTTCTTTTACGGGTGACTTCTTTTACTAAGCGTAATGTTTTCAAGGTTCGTCCATGTTACAGCATGTTTCAGTACTTAATTTCTTTTTATTGTTGAAAAATATTATATGGCATAAATATACCACATTTTTATCCATTAATCAATTAATAAATATTTGTATTGTTTCTACTTTTTAGCTATTATGAATAATGTTGTTAACAATATTTGTAAACAAGTTTTCATGTAGACATGTGTTTTCAGTTATGTTGCATATATATCTAAGAATAGAAATGCTTAGTCATATGATAATTCATTTCACCTTTTGAGGAGTTTTAAGAAACTCCCAGACTGATTCTAAAATGGCCACACCATTTTACATGTCCACAAGCAGTCCTTGCTTCTTTTGTATCAACACTATGTTTCTGTACTGAATTCTCTATTTGTCAAGTCACTGTCATATATTTTGAATATAGTTCATTTTAATTCTTGGCATATATTTATAATAGCTTTTTGAAATGTGTTGTATGCTAGATCCTATATCTAGGTCTACTTAGAGTCAGTTTTTCATTGACTGCTTTTTCCCCTTGAGAAGTAAGCTTCGCTACTTTGAAAATATCATATACAGGCATATACCTTGCAGATATTGCAGGATCAGTTCCAGACCACCACAATAAAGGGAATATCACAATAAAGTGAATCATACAAATAGTTTTTGCCTGTGTATATAAAAGTTATGTTTTAATGAAAGCCATATATGGCAGACCCACAGCTAGTATCATAATGAATGGGAAAAACTAAAGCCTTTCCTCTAAGATCTGGAACACAACACTGTCAGCACCGTTATTCAGCAGAGTAATGGAAGTTCTAGCTGGAGTAATCAGACCAGAGAATGACACAAAGGGCATCCAAATTGGAAAGGAATAAGTCAAATTATCCTTCTTTTCAGATAACATGATTTTATATTTGGAAAAACCTAAATACTTTACAAGAAAACTATTAGAACAGATAAACAAATTCAGCAAAGTTTCAGAATACAGAATCAATATACAAAAATCAGTAACATTTCTATATGCCAACAGTGAACAATGTAAAAAAGAAATTTAAAAAAGTAATCCCATTTACAATAGCCATACATAAAATTAAATACTTAGGAATTAACCAAAGAAGTGAAAGATCTCTATAATTAACGCTATAAAAACACTGATGAAAGAAATTGAAGAAGACACTAAGAAATGGAAAAATATTCTATGTTCATGAATTGGAAGAACCAATATTGTTAAAATACCCATGCTACCCAAAGCAATCTACAGATTCAATGCAATTTCTGTCAAAATACCAATGACATTCTTCACAAATGTAGAAGAAACAATCTTAAAATTTATATGGAACCACAAATGACCCAGAATAGCCAAAGCTACCCTAAGCAAAAAGAACAAGACTGGAAAAATCACATTTCCTGACTTCAAATTATGCTACAGAGATATAATAACCAAAACAGCATAGTACTAGCATAAAAGCAGACACATAGGCCAATGGAACAGAATAGAGAATGCAGAAAGAAATCCACACACCTATATTGAACTCATTTTTGACAAAGGTGACAAGAACATATTCTTAAGGAAAGACCTTCTTTTAAATAAATAGTGCTGGGAAAACGGAATATCCATATGCAGAAGAAATAAACTGGACTCCTACCTCTTGCCATATGCAAAAATCAAATCAAAATGAATGAAGAATTAAATCTAAGACCGCAAGCCATGAATGGACTATAAGAAAACGTTTGGAAAAATCTCCAGGACATTGGTCTGGGCAAAAATGTCTTGAGGAACACCCCACAAGCACAGGCAACCAAAGTAAGAATGGAAAAGTAGGATCACATCAAGTTACAAAGCTTCTGCACAGCAATGGATACAATCAACAAAGTGAAGAGACAACCCACAGAATGGGAGAAGATATTTGCAAACTACCCACATGACAAAGGATTAATCACTAGAATATAGAAGGAGCTCAAGCAACTTTATAGGAAAAAATCTAATAATCTGATCAAAAGATGGGCAAAATATTTTAATAGACATTTCTCAAAAGAAGACATGCAAATGGAAAACTGGTATATGAAAAGGTGATCAACATCACTGATCATCAGAAAAATGCAAATTAAAACTACAGTGAAATATCATCTCACCCCAGTTAAAATGACTTATATTTAAAATACAGGCAATAACAAATGCTGGGGAGGTTGTGGAAAAAAAGGAACCTTTGTACGCTGTTGGTGGGAACGTAAATTGGTACAACCATTATGGAGAACAGTTTGGAAGTTCCTCAGAAAAGTAAAAATTGAGCTACCATATGACCCAGCAATCCCACTACTGCGAATATATCCAAAAGAAAGGAAATCAGTATATTGAAGAGATAGCTGCACTCCTATGTTTGTTGCAATGCTGTTCACAATAGCTAAGATTTGGAAGCAACCTAAGTGTCCATCAGCAAATGAATGGAGAAAGAAAATGTGGTACATATAAACAATGGAGGACTGTCCAGCAATAAAAAAGAATGAGATCCCATCATTTGCAAGAGTACAGATGGAACTTGAGATCATCATGTTAAGTGAAATAAGCCAGATGCAGAAAGACAAACATTGCATTTTCTCACTTATTTGTGGGATCTAAAAATCAAAACACTGGAACTCATGGATATAGAGAGTAGAAGGATAGTTACTAGAGTCTAGGAAGGGTGATGGGGAGTTGGGGAGTATATGGAGATGGTTAAAGGGTACAAAATATAGAAAGAATGACTAAGACCCACCATTTGATAGCACAACAGGGAACTATAGTTAATAATAACTGTACATGTTAAAATAACTTTGAAAGTGCAATTGGATTGTTTGCAGATCAGTGGATAAATACTTGAAGGGATGGATAACCCATTCTTCATGATGTGTTTATTTCATATTGCACACCTGTATTTCATATTGCACTCCTGATGTATTTCATATTGATCAAAGATCGCTGATCTGAGCTTTCCTTAAACCTCATAAACCAACCTCTACAATTTGAAACATTTCTTCTGCAGCTTCCTCACCTCTTGAAGATGTATGCCTACTATGTACCCACAAAAATTAAAGATAAAAAATTTAAAAAATTATGTTTATACTGTAATGTAGTCTATTAAATGTACAATAGCATTACGTCTTTAAAAAAGAATGTACATACTTTAACTGAAAGTGCTTTATTGCTTAAAAATACTAATAGTCATCTAAGCCTTCAGAGATTAATAATATTTTTGCTGGTGGAGGGTCTTGTCTCGATGATAATGGCTGCTAACTGATCAGCGAGGTGGTTGCTGAATATTGGAGTGACTGTGGAAGTTTCTTACCATAAGACAACAATGAAGTTTGCTTCCTCAATTGACTCCTGTTTTCACAAAAGATTTCTATATAACATGCAATGCTGTATGATAGCAGTTTACCCATAGAACTTTAATCAAAATTGGGTTAAATACTACCACTACATTATCAACAAAGTTTGTGTATTAGGTTGGTGCAAAAGTCACTGTGGGTTTTGCCATTGAATATAATGGCCAAACCGCAATTACTTTTGCACCAACCTAGTAAGCTTCTAAATCATTGGTTGTCATTTCAAAAATGTTTATAGTATCTTCACCAGGAGTAGATTTCATCTCAAAAAAACTAACTTCCATTGCTTATCCATAAGAAGCAAGTCTTCCATAGGAAACAAGTCATCATCTGTTCAAGCTTTATTAATATTATGAGAATGCAGCAATTCAGTTACACACCTTCAGGCTTCATATATCTAATTCTAGTTTTCTTATTATTTCTACTATATCTGCAGTTATTTCCTCCAATGAAGTCTCACATCCCTCCAAGTCATTCATGACAGCTAAAATCAACTTCTCCCAACCTTCTCTTAATTTTGATGTTTTGACCTTCTCTTATGAATTGCAAATGTTCTTAATGGCATCTACAATGGTGAATCCTTCTTAGAAAGTTTTCAATTTATGTTGCTCAGATCTGTCAGAGGAATCACTATCTATGGTAGCTATGGCCTTACAAAATGTATTTCTTAAATAATATGTCTTGAGAGTCAAAATTACTCTTCGATCCAAGGGATGTGGAATGAATGTTGTGTTAGCAGGCATGAAATATTAATCATCTGTAAATCTCCAACAGAGCTCTTGGGTGACTAGGTGCATTTTCATTGAGCAGTAATATTTGGAAAGGAATTTTTTTCTACATAATAGTTCTCAACAGTGGTTTTTAAATATTCAGCAAACCATGCTGTAAACAGATGTACTGTCATCTGGGTTTTGTTCCATTTATAGAGCACAGAGTAGATGTAACGTTACTCTTAAGGGCTGCAGGATGTTCAGAATGGTAAGTGGACATTAGCTGCAAGTTACAGTCACCAGCTGCATTCGCATCTAACAAGAGAGTCAGCCTGTCCTTTAAAGCTTTGAAGTCGGGCAAATCTTTAGTAATGAAAGTCTTAGATAGCACTTTCTTCAAATACGGTGTCAGACTGTTTTATCTACAATGAAAATGTGTCGTTTAGTGTAACTACCTTTATAAGTTATCTCAGGTAGATATTCTGGGTAACAAATATTGCAGTTTCTACATCAGCATTTGCTGCTTCCTCTTGTACTTTTATGTTATAGGGTGGCTTCTTTCCTTAAACCTCATAACCCAACCTCTACAATTTGAAACATTTCTTTTGCAGCTTCCTCACCTCTTTTAGCCTTCACCGAATTGAAGAGAGTTAAGGCCTTACTCTGAAGTGGGCTTTGGCTTAAGGAAGTGTGGCTAGTTTAATCTTCTATGCAGACTGCTAAAACCTTCTCCATAACAGCAACAAGCCCGTTTTGCTTTCTTATCATTCACGTGTTCACTGGAGTATCACTTTTAATTTCCTTCAAGAGCTTTTCCTTTGCATTCACAACTTAGCTCACGGTTGCGAGAGGCCTAGCTTTTGGTTTGTCTCAGCTTTTGACATGCCTTCCTCACTAAGCCTAATCATTTTCAGCTTTTTATTTAAAGTGAGAGATGCGCAACTCTTCATTTCGGTTGGACACTTACATGCCATTGTAGGATTGTTATAGACCTAATTTCAATATGGTTACATCTCAAGGAATAAGAAAGCTTGGGGAGAGGGAGAGAGATAGGGGAACAGTCAGAATACACACAACATTTATTAAGTTCCTTGTCTTATATGGGTGTGATTTGTGATGCCTCAGACATTACAATGGTAACATCAAAGACTGCTGATCAGAGATAAACATAACAGATAAGATAATAAAGAAAAAGTTTGAAATATTGAGAGAATTACCAGGATATGACATAGAGACACAAAGTGAGTACATGCTATGGAAGAAATGGGCCAATAGACTTGTTTGACTAAGGTTGCCACAGACCTTCAATTTTTTAAAAATTGAATATCTGCCAAGTGTAATAAAATTAAGTGCAAAAAAAAAAAAAGGAGATGTGCTGGTATATTTTTGTTATTGTTTAAATTTGAAATGTTTACACAAGGCCTTCTAGCAACTTTGACTTTTTTTTTTCCGAGCATTCTTTTTTTTTTTTTTTTTTTTTTTTTTTTTTTTTTTTTTTTTTTATGTTTAGAGATGGAGACTCACCATGTTGCCCAGGCTGGACTTAAATTCCTGGGCTTAAGGAGTCCTCTTGCCTCAGCCTCCCCACTAGCTAAGACTACAGTTGCTTGCCACCATGCTGGGCCTGAGCATTTTATAGTAAGTAGTTTTTCAGGACTTAAAGTTTAGTGTTTTGTTGCTGATGTCTTTGCTGTTTTTGTTTGTTTATTGTTGTTGCATTAAACCTGGCTATTTTAGTGCTTGTTCCATTGTCTGCACAGCTTTGCATTCAGCTAATGTTTGCAACAGTATTTGTTCTTAAACAACTTGAGCTTCTGTGTGTGCTTGGGGGAGCATTACATGAACATGCAAAGTTCAGCTAGCTCTCAATTTTATCTTGGCTTTCACTTTCATCTTGACTCCCTTAGATCTCCTCGTTGTGTGTGTATGTATAGTATTTAATCAACCAGGGATGTGGAGAGCTTATCTAGCCCTTCTCTGGCTCTCTCGTGTTCATAATCTCCTCATTTTGTTTCTGGCTGGACATTGCTTATGTGAAATGGGATTGAAGCCTCAGGTTTTCAGAGCTATGGGTTTTCTTTGTTTTCTTTCAAGTTTGCTGCTTACTGTCAATGCTGTCATGGATTTTTGCCCACTGACCTAAATGAAGTCAGTTTCCTTTGGCAGAAAGGTTGATAGTTTCTCTGGCCAGCTCCATAGGGGTAAAAATAACATTCTTGTTGAAAAAAATAGGAGGTAGGGTGCGGGAAGGAGGGTACAAATGGTGGTGGAATGAGAATTTTGCCTAGAGTCAAAAGCTGCAGATCATCACTCTTTTTACCTTAATAAATTAGTTTTAAAACTCTTTGTAATAAATGACTCTCAATTAATTTTTTGTCAGTGGCTAATTTCCATTGCCTCCAAAATGATTATTTTAGACAATTTTATTGAATTTTATACTTTAGGGGCAAGCGTATTCGTAGATCTTTTCACCTTTCCATGGCCATAAAGTTTGCCTGCTCTTAGTTTTCTTCACTCTCCTAGAATGTGATTTCTATCCTCCAGATTACCATCTGATTAAAAATGGCCGCTACAGCTCAGATATCACATTAAAGTTCCTGGTCAAAAAAACCAGAAAGGGTGAAAGTATAAAATTGGTGCCTCTGCCTGCGGATTCATATCCTTTTAAGGAGGCTTTCTAGTTGTCCACACAACACTTTTGCTTACATATTATCGGTGAAAACCTAATCATATGGCCATAACTAGGTGTATGGCATATTGGGAAATGTTATTTTAAAATTTGTTTTCCATACAAATAGAATCAGAGTGGCCAGGTGCAGTGGCTCACACCTGTCATCCCAGCACACTGGGAAGCTGAGGCAGGAGGATCCTTTGAGCCCAGCAGTTCAAGACCAGCCTGGGCAACATAAGGAGACTCCATCTCCACTATGTGTATGTGTACATAGATATATATATACACACACACACACGTATACATATATATACATATATATATAGAGAGAGAGAGAGAGAGACAGAGAGAGAGAAAGAGAGAAATGAGCTTTCTTAGGAAAAAGAAGAGAACAGCTATTGAGTGGAAACCAACATCTTTACCACGCTATCTTTAAATTCCAGCTCAAGTACTATGGTTCTCTTCCTGAAATGCTCAATCTTCCATAAATTATCTCAGCCGATAAAACACTTACCTCTATTTTGTAGAATTCATCTGGTATTTATCACATTCTTCTTTGCTTGCTTTCTTGTCTTTTTTATCCAACTATATAATAAGCCTTCTGAGTGTGGCATTTATTTTTATACCTTTTTAGAGTTACATGAGGTGTCTAGCACACCTTGCATATAGTTGAAGCTTAATAAACTTTTAAAAATTATTTTATCACATTATCAAAAATGAGTAATGGCAAAATGGCAGAACTAGGAGGGAATCAAAGCAAACCTCACCTCTCCCTGCACCACTCTACCTTGTCTTTTCTAGAATTGACCCAGCTTGTCAAAGTCATCTGATAGTCCATATTTTGTAGACATGCCATTGGTAACTTTTTCCAGGAATACTTTACTTCATGTGAAGCTTTCTTTCAAACTTTACTTTGTGGGGTTCATGATTGTATTAGGCCATTTTGCATTGCTATAAAGAAATGCATACGGCTGGGTAATTTATAAAGAAAAGAGGTTTATTTTGGCTTGCAGTATTGCAGGCTGTACAGGAAACGTGGTGCCAGCGTCTGCTTCTAGTGAGGGCCTCAGGGAGCTTACAGTCATGGTGGACAGTGGAGGAAGAGCTGGAGTGTCACATGGCAAGAGATGAAGCAAGTGAGAGGGAAGAGGTCCCAAACTCTTTTACACAATAAGATCTCATAGGAACTATTACAGTGAGAACTCACTCATTATTGTGAGGAAATCACCAAGCCATTTATGAGGGATCTTCCCCCAAGACTTAAACACCTCCCACTGGGCCTCACCCCCAACACCGGGGATCACATTTCCACATGAGATGAGGAGGGGCCAAGCATCCAAACTATATCAATGACTGAGCTACAGCTTCTCAGAACTGTAGATGGCTTTCTGTGAAGCAGGAGTTGGTAGCCATCCAGCTTTCCTGGGCAGAAGTCCATACTATAAACTGTGATTGCCAAAATTGGAAATAATTCTCTAGATTCAGTAGAAAAGAAACTACGTGGACAGACAGCAGAATCTGAAGTTCAAATAGCCTTTCCTGGCTTGAGCAGCTTCCTGAAACTCATTGCCAGTCAGGATGAGCTTTGTATATCCCAATAACTCTGAACTTGATTTCCTGGGTTCTCTAATCTAGGAAGAGTCAGCCTGGATTCTTCTCCTTAGCTTACATTTTAAAAAAGAAGAAGAAAACTTAAAAATGGGCATTTGCTTCTCAATTACCTGTAAGTGTATTGCCACAGTCCAAGAGAAGAAGAATATGACTAAAATTATTTTTAAAAACTACATACATTGATTGCTGACCCCAACATATCCTTTGTTGAGATTGCAGCTGTTTCTTAGAAGTTATAGAAAGGCTATAACTTAGTTTTCTGAAAACTTTTTGCTAGAGTTAATTTCAATGTGGCCCTCACAGATTCATATGTTTATCTGCAAACTCCTTTTTTTTTTGGCCATTCCTTCCAAATAAAAAAAGCTAACCAGGTTAAGGCATTGAAGGAAAAGACTCCCTCAAAGACAAGAAAAATTACCATATATATTAGACATACTGATTTGCGCGCGCACACACACACACACACACACACGTGCGAATACACATGGAACACCTCACTATTTAATCTGATAAATATATATAAATATAATATATAAATATATAATATATATATATACATAAAGTTGTTATAGCTATTAAATGAAAATGGTGGCTTGGAAATGTAGCATTTGTGGTGTTGCCAAAGAAAACAGTGACTCCTGAGTTGAGAGGTTTTGTAAACTGGGATGTCCTATCTGGCTAAACTACGATCGAACTATTTGAAATGTAAAAAAATATTTTTTTGCTAATCTAGACCACAGAAGGAGAGCATGCAAAATAACTTTTGAATAAACACTTTTTAAGTATTTTTAGGCTTTGGTTTCCTCACCTGTAAAATGAGAGAGCTGGATCAGGATATCTCAGAAGCCTATTTCAGCTCCATGGTTTTAGAGCTTTATGGAATCAGCTGACTAAAATCAACACGGTAGACTGACATTATACTGAATGTAATGAAATTTCTGATATCCTCGGTAAGACTTTCCTGTCTAAACTAACACAAACACATTGAGCACTGATTACATTACTCTTCCTATCCCTCCCCATTTCCTCATAAATATGGGTTGTCGCAAATAATTTTCCTAAGGTTTGAACTGTGGTTTGGTTGAATTCTTAGTGACTCATTTGCATGCTGTATCATTATCTCATTTTGTTTATTGCTCACTTAATCAGGTGCCTCTATGGAATGGCAGTCTCCAGAATGTAAAAAGCAAATCGTTAGTCACGGCAGGAAGTGAAAAACAGGTGCATTGTGCACAGCTATGCCAACTTAATATAGCAGAAAACTATAGTCAGGTTTCTGGGGGGCACCTATCATAAATTGGGTAAAGTTATTGACTCTCCCTTATAACTTAATCACTTGCTTTCATTCTCAATATATATGAAGCAATAACAACATCAATATCATCTCCCCCTCAGGCTATAACGACATCCATGCCTTGCATTTTCTGATTGTTTCAGACCTTCCTCCTCCTTCACAAGAACATTGTGACTTCCTTTCTAATTAAAAAAGATAAGAAATCTTAAATGGCTTCATTTTCTCTGTCTACTTTTGCTCACATCTCCCACTGATATCAAACTATTCCCAAAAGTAGCATTTTTCCTTTTAAAAAGAAGAGCTATGTTCACAATCTCCTTTAAAAACATCCTTCCAACTATCCAACAATTTGACAAATAAATATTTATTAAGTACCTACCATGTGCTAAGCACCAGGGATGCTAAAACAAATAAAACATGCTCCCATATAGAGCTCGCTATCTAGGGGAATTGATAGGCATGCAAACTGACAAAAACAAATAGCATGGTAAAAGGGATATATCAGAGGTAAATTGTATTACTCAGAGTTCTCCAGAAAAACAGAACCAACAAGATATATGCAGATATATAAGAGGAGATTTATTATGAAAATTGGCTCATGTGATTATAGAAGTCAACAATTCCCATGATATGCTGTCTGCAAGCTTTAGAGCCAAAAATACCAGTGGTGTAATTCAGTCTGACTCTGAAAGGCTGAGAATGAGGAGAACTGAAAGCCTGAGAACCAGGAGGTGTGGGGGTTCCTGGTGAAAATCTGAGTTGAAAGGGCTTAGAACCAGGAACTCTAATATCCAAGAGCAGGAGAAAATGGATGACCCAGATCACGAAGAGAGAAAGAGAGAATTTGCCCTTTCTCAGACTTTTGTTCTATTTGGGTGGGACCTCAATGGATTGAATGATGCTTGCCAACATTGGTGAGCGTGATCTTCTTTACTCAGTCTATCAATTTAAATGCTAATCTTTTCTTGAAATACCCTTAAATACACAACCAGAAATCGTGTTTTTCTAGCTATCTGGCATCCCTTAGCTCAGTCAAGTTGACACATGAGATCAACTACCACAAAATTACTGGACATGTGGGAGCAAGTAGACGAGAAGTGCCTAAGTCAGATAGGGCAGTAGGATAGAGTCAAAGAAAGATTTTCAGAGGAGAACATATCAGCAGTGAGTATTGAAGGGCAATTGTGTATTAGACATTGAAGCGGAAGAAATGGGCACTCTGGGCAGCAGCCAGAACTTATGCCAGGAGGTGAGCAGAACCTTGGAGCAGTGGGGTAACTGCAAATGGTTAAATATTGTGGAAAAACAGAGTTAGAATAGGGATAAAGGGGAATGTCAAAAAAATAACAATGACAAGATAGACAGGGGCCATGATACATAGGCCCAGTAAACTGTATTACGGAATTTCAATTTTATTCTAAGACTCTAGAAACTGGAGAAACAAGAAAGTATTTGAAATAAGACAATCATTTGACTAAATTTGCATTTTAGTATGATCACACTGAATTCAATGTAAAGGTCAGAGTCAAGGGCAGAGTTAGGCACATAGCAGGCCCCTAGAAATTATATGTTGAATAAATGAATGGTGTCAGGACACGAATGGATTGGTACAGGCATGTCTGAAGGCAGAGAGTCCTAGTGATGACTGTTGCAATAATTATTTAAATTAATAATGTTGAGGATGGGGAGAAGAAAATGTATTTGAAAGCAATTAAGGAGGTATAGTTGATAGAGGTCTTGATGATTTTTTATATAGGTGGGAAAAAAGGAAATGAGGAATGCAAGATGAATACCAAGTTTTTACATTAAGCTACTAGATAGAGAAGGCTGGGACATTTCTTTAGGTAGAAGACACAGATGGTGAAGCAAACAACGGAGAAGAGGATGGAGCTAAATCATTTAAATTTGGACAAGTTGGATTTGAGATGTGGTAGAAATATACAGTTCAATGTTCAAATCAGGAACTTAGGAGATAAGTATGGGTTGAAGATATAGATTTGAGAATCATCACTGAGGTCATCAGAGCAGGTCATCAGAGCAGATAAAGTCAGTCATGTAACTTGAGTAGAATAAAAAGAAGATCTGAGTGGGAGTGACATCAGCAAGATGGCTGCCTCTACTATCCCTCACCGAAATACTAACTGGCAAATATCCACAGACAAGAATGCCTTTATGAAAATCCCTCAGCCAAGGGTGAGGCGTAAGAATCCCATTGGCCCACTGACACCGAGGAAAGCTACATTACAGGGGCAAAGGAGAGTTTCACTTTGACCATGTTGCTCCTCCTCCAGGCTGACACAATGCCACACCAAGAGGGTTTCCTTGGGCCTACTGTTTCATCATTAGGAAAAAGGGCCTAAGGCAGACATTCAGCTTCCCAAGCATTCCACGTCACTTCCAGGAGGCTCATTTATTTCTTGCCTCCTGGGCAACATGAAGAGAATTGGCAGGGCTAGACCACCCGAGGCCCATTATGAACACAAAAGAGGGGTAAATCTCTGACCAGCACACAAATTTTGGCAGTGGCACCACATCCCTGTCAATGGCATTGTCAAACACAGAGTTCAATCCACAGTGGCTGGTGAGATTGTGGAAAAAAGGGAATGTTTTTACATGGTTGGTGGGAGTGTAAATTAGTTCAACCATGGTGGAAGAGAGCATAGTGATTCTTCAAAGATCCAGTAGCAGAAATACCATTTGGCCCAGCAATCCCACCACTGAGTATATGCCCAAAGAGATATACATTATTTTATTATAAAGATACATGCATGTATATGTTCATTGCAACACTATTCACAATAGCAAAGACATGGAATCAACTCAAATTCCCATCAATGATAGACTAAATGGATAAAGAAAATGTGGTACACATACACGATGGAATACTATACAGCCATAAAAGGAACAAAATCATCTCCTTTGCAGGGACATGGATGAAACTGGAAGCCATTATCTTCAGCAAACTAGTGCAGGGACAGAGAATCAAACACTGCGTGTTCTCACTTATAAGTGGGAGCTGAACGATGACAAAACATGGACAAATGGTGGGAAAGTACACACACTGGGGCCTGACGGGGTGGGGTTAAGGGAAGAAAAGCATCGGGAAGGATAGCTAATGGATGTTGGGCTTAATACCTGGCTGAATGGTTGATCTGTGCAGCAAACCACTGTGGCGCATGTTTACCTATGTAACAAACCTGCAATCCTGCATATGTACCCTGGAACTTAAAATAAAAGTTGAAGAGAAAAAACATCCTAGAAGAAAGCCAAGAAAATAGTTGTCTTGACATTGGCCTTGGCAAAGAATTCATGGCTAAGTCCTCAAAAGTAATTTCAACAAAACCAAAAATTGGCAAGTGGGACCTAATTAAACTAAAGAG
Organism: Mandrillus leucophaeus; assembly: GCF_000951045.1. Classification (NCBI taxonomy): domain Eukaryota; kingdom Metazoa; phylum Chordata; class Mammalia; order Primates; family Cercopithecidae; genus Mandrillus; species Mandrillus leucophaeus. The sequence goes on along the minus strand of NW_012100544.1, from coordinate 717,562 downwards.
CTTCTGCACAGCAAAATAAACTATCAACAGAGTAAACAGATGGTGGATTGGATAAAGAAAAGGTTGTATATATACACCATGGAATACTACATGGCCATAAAAAAGAATGAAATAATGTCCTTTGCAGCAACATGAATACAGCTGGAGGCCATTATACTAAATGAATTACCACAGAAACAGAAAACCAAATACCACATGTTCTCACTTATAAGTGGGAGCGAGCTAACCATTGGGTACATGTGGACATAAAGATGGGAGCAATAAACACTGAGGACTACAAAAGGGAAAAGGGGAGAGGGGGGCAAGTGTTGAAAAATACCTATTATTAGGTACTATGTCCACTACCTCTGTGACAGGTTCAATCCTACCCCAAACCTCAGCATGACACAATATACCCTTGTAACAAACCTACCTATGTATTCCCTGAATCTAACATAAAAGTGGAAAAAATGTGTCAGGTACAGAAAGATGAATATCACATGTTCTCACTTATCTGCCAGACCTAAAAAAATGGATTTAATGAAGATAGAGAGTAAACTGCTGGTTACTAGAGGCCCGGAAAGAGAAGGGAGTCGAGGATGAAGGGAGAAAAAAGGGAATATAAATATATTTATTACCACTGAACTGTACAATTAAAAGGGTAAAGATGGTAAATTATATGTGTATATTTTACCTCAATGAAAAAATAAAAAATTTAAAAACTTTGTACAGCAAATAAAACCAAAATGAAAAGGCAACTTATGGATTGAGAGAAAATATTTGCAAACCATATATGTGATGAGAGACTAATATCCAAAATATGTAAGGAACTCATACAACTCAATAGTGATAATAGTAACGATAATAATTTGATTTAGAAATGGGCAAAAGACCTATGCAGACATTTTTCCAAAGAAGACGTACAAATGATCAACAGGTATGTGAACAGTTGCTCAACATCACTAATCATCAGGAACATTTGAATCAAAGCCATCATGAGATAGCACCTCACACTTGTTGAAAAGTAAGAGATAAGATTTATTAGGAGGATGTAGATAAAAGGGAACCTTTGTGCATTGATGATGGGAGTGTAAGTTGGTACTGATGTTATTTATAACAGTGTAGGACTTCCTTCAATAATTAAAAACATAACTACCATATGATCCAGCAATTTCATTTCTTGGCATATATCTGAAGGAAACAAAATCCATATGTTGAAAAGATATCTTCACTCCCATGTTCACTGTAGCATTATTCAGAATAACCAAGACATGGAAACAACCAAAGTAACCATTGATGGATGGATGAATAAAGAAAATGTTATAAACATATGTACACACATATATAGTATTGTATTATTATATATAACATTATATATAATACTATATATACTATATATAGAATGTAATGTTATATATAATATAAACATAATATATGTAGTAGTGTTATATATATACTATGTATAGTATGCGTGTGTGTATAATGTAATGTTATTCAGGCATGAAATAGAAGGAAATCCTGCCATTTGCAACAACACAGATGAACCTGGAGCACCTTATGCTAACTGAAATAAGTCAGCCAGAGCAAGACAAATACTGTATGATCTCACTTATATGTGAAATCTAAAAAGTGCAAACTCAGAAAAGAGAGAGTAGAATGGTGGTTGCCAGAGTCTAGAGGGTGAGAGAAATGAGGAGATGTTAGTCAAAATGTACAAATAGTCAATTATAAGAGAATAAGTTCCAGGAAGCTAATGCACAGCATGGTGACTATAGTTAATAAGGCTGTATTGTGTAATTGAATATTTAGAAGAGTACCTCTTAAATGCTGTCAATACAAAAGATAAAATTGGTAAAAATGTGAGGTGATGGATGTATTAAATAACTTGAATGTGGTAATCATTTCATAATATATGCATGTATTAAAGTAGTACATACACCCCAAATGTGTGCAATTTTGTTTTGTCAATTAAATTATACCTTATTAAATCTGGTAACAAACAAACAAATAGAAAACAAGAGGACCCAAGATGAAGACTTGAAGAATGCCAACCATTCTGATGAATTTTCCTACTTTCCCATTGATTGTAAGTTGTTCTCCTTTCTGTTGAATTATCTAAAGCATGCTGATAAAATTTGGGTTTCTGAATGTCAATTTCATAAGTCTATCCAGCATTAAGACACAAAAGAACAAAAGTAGACGAATACGATAATGATCTCTATGTGTGAGCAGGAAGATAATGACTGTGGTGGAAGATTCAAGTAAGAAAGCTGACTGAAAGGAAGCTTGCTAAAAGATATCTGGGGTACAAAACTCAGGGGTACATGTAACTCAAGCTTCAGTTGTCAGTAATTCCAGTTGTCAGACTGGAATTATGCCTGGAACTTAGCAAGATAGAATATCCTTGAGAACTTAGGCTATGAATTGGCTAACCAGCCTGAAAATGACAGAAATTGGATTTATAAAATTCACTGTTCCAAAATTATGCCTTTTTCAGCTGGATGCAATGACTTAGCTGGATACCAAGATTACTTTATCAAGACGACATTCCTCAGTCTATAGGAAGGCGAATTTATATATAACATGGCTAAATAAGAAAACCACAGGCTAGCACACTTTTTCAGAGGCTACGGAATACGAAAGTAAAATTGTGACTCAAAAGTAAGTTTAGTTCCTTGCACATTTGTGACACAATTTCACCAGAACATATCCTTTTATTTGAGACTGACCTGATGGCTTTGATATAGTAAAAAAAAAAAAAAAAAAAAAAAAAAATCAAGAGTGAAGATATTCCTTCAAATTTTTATCGTTTTGCTTGATACTAAAGATTATTATCACTTGTTATTTTCTTAATTGGAACAAAAAATAATTACCCACCATCAGTCCTACCTTATCCAGTAAAATCTGAAAGACTAAAATTTTCCTATGTGTTTCTTCCACTTTCTTTTTTAACACATATAACTTCAGCTACTTTGGAATGTCATATTTGTACTCATTCCACTATTTTGGAATCATTTTTGTTTCTGTCAACTTGAATTTCTCCAAGGACCCAATCCCACTTGTGGCATCAAAATTTGAATGGTTCTTTACTACAGATTGACAAATATTAAAAATAGAAAAAACATTAAAATCAATTCAATGTACTATGTTTCAATCATCTAAAACCTAGTCCTTTTTAGCTCAGAGTATTTACTGCTGAATTGTGTTTAGCTTTGCTGACCATAATATTTCTTTTTTTTTTTTTGAGACAAAATCTTGCTCTGTTGCTCAGGCTGGAGTGCAGTGGCATGATCTCAGCTCACTATAACTTCTGCTGCCCAAGTTCAAGTGATTCTCCCCCCTCAGCATCCCGACTAGCTGGGACTACAGGTACACACCACTGCACCTGGCTAATCTTTATATTTTTAGTAAAGATGGGATATCACCATGCTGGTCAGGCTGGTCTTGAACTCCTAACTTCAAGTGATCTGCCTGTCTTGGCCTCTCACAGTGCTGGGATTACAAGTGTGAGCCACCATGCCAGCCTGTGACATTTTAATCTAGTCAATCAGTCTTGGAAAATAAAGCCTTGTTTTCTGTAGCACCTAAACCAACTGATATGGTTTGGCTCTGTGTCCCCACCCAAATCTCTTCTTGAATTGTAATCCCCATAATCTCCATGTATTGAGGGAAGAACCTATGGGGAAGTGATTGGATCGTGGGGGCCGTTCCCGCATGCTGTTCTTGTGATAGTGAAGGAGTTCTCATGAGAGCTGATGGTTTTATAAGGGTTTGGAAGATACTCCTTCACATCACTGTCCCTCCTGCTGTCTTGTGAGGAAAGTGCCTGGTTCCTCACCTTCCACCATGATTGTAAGTTTTCTGAGGCCTCTCCAGCCATGCGGAATAGTGAGTCATTTAAACCTCTTTCCTTTATGAATTACCCAGTCTCAGGTATTTATTTATAGCAGTGAAAAAACTGACTAATACACCAACCTCTTTGATAGCAGTTTTGTGTTAACAATAAGAAAAATAAGGAAGAAAATTGGGAGATAGACATATTGAAATTTAAAGAATAGAATTGGGTTTGAGAAAAATGTTTTAGGTAAAAATCTTTCTATGAAAAAAGTTTTCAAAATGAATATGGAGTGGTGGGGAAAATTTGAAGGTGTTGAGAAGTTGTTTTAAAAAAGGAAAAGTTGTAAGAGTGAAAAGAAATAGTGTGGTTCAATCCACCGGTTGAGAAATGTTGAGAGAGCAATTTTAATCACCCTTGTTCCATTGTCTCTTACTGCCATGTCTTTCTAAAAGACACAGTTCAAATCTTCAATTCCCTTTTATTCCATCCTCTTCCTTTCACATTCTCCTTTCCCTCTCTTTCTCCCCTCTACCTTCCTCCTTCCTTTTCTTCTTTCTCTTCTCCCTCATCACGGAGTTTTGCAATAAGGGATTCAAAAAACTCACCAGTATGCCTGCAAGTTTAAGAGATAAATAAAGGCAAGGGTAAATATGAGTTAGAATAACTGGGAACCATGCCAAATAAATTCCACTATTTAATGCAGTTTAATTCACTTCAACAATAATTTATGAAGTACCTCCTACATGCAAGACATCCTAGTAAGCACTAGGGACACAAAGATGGTATTTAACATATTGTATTAAAGGAGTTTATATTCAAGTATATTTAATTCAGGAATTCATTTACTGTTTTTACTGGAGAGAATTGTCATATTTTCCACTTTTCATCTAATGTTTGCTGAAGAGTGTATATAGCAGCATTTGAGGAGTAAATAACTAAGATCTAGCAAGGATGATTGTTTGCTATTCTATTGTCTGGGACAACAAGTATTTATCAGTAGAACTCTTTATGTACCTAGTACAACCTTGACATTTTAGACTCTAAAATTATACCATTATTTAATTTTATCCACCTACAAGCAATAACAGAATGATACAACTAAGTCAGGCAAAGTTTTTCCATCTTGTCTTTGTTGTGACCATGTTGGAAATATTTCACTGTGAAGCCCCGTAACAGGAAGCTCCAGGATGATTTTGCTGTGTCTGGGTAGCTTTCCACTGAGCCATAAGGGTGAGTTAGTCATTATAGCAGTGCTAGTCAGGGTTTTCTATTCTAAGAGTTGTCTTTCCTCAGCTCTCTCTTCTTTCCTTCCCTCTTTCCATTTCTTTCTTAAGCATCTGTTAACTCTGCTACAAACGAGGCACTACACTCTAGTAGTGCTCCCTTACTCTGCTCTTCCTATCAATGAGCAGACATTTCAAGGGCCACCCATGACATCTGAAGGCATAAAGTGTATGAATTATTTAAGTTTCATAGTGTCTGATAGTTTCCATATACAAGTTTTAGATTTCATTTTTTAAATCAAAAAATGAACTTTGTTTGAGAAGTCAAAGTCTACAACATAAAAAAATTAACAATGTTCTACATCCATATCCCCACTTCCTGCTCTACAAAGACAAATTCTTTTCAATACCTTTATCTCTTTCTTTTGTAATTTATCTCTGTATCTTAACATACCTATATTTTGCTTAAATAATCTTTCAATTACTTTTTTTTAGTCTTATGTCTTATCTATTGATCCAACATTATGGATGGCAAGTCGTTGGTTCTCTTTTGTCCCTACTCCCTACCACTTTTGTAATTATGTGATGGGCCAAGGTGTAGACCTTACCAGTGGAGCCTGACTAAAAGTTGGCTCTGGGATGTGTTAGAAATCACAGACTTGCTTCTTATTCTCTCAGCCTCTCTTTGCTTTTGTCATTACTACAACAAATAAATATGTATCAAAGTGTAGCCCACTAAAGTTTGTTTCCATGCATTTATTGCTTTGTAGTTTAGACCATCTTTGCTGCTCTCTGTGGGACACCTTTGGAAATGTGCTCAGCCATATCATGCATCCATAATACTGGAAGTGCAAGAGTTAACTTCCCTCGGACAACCTTATCTAATGGAGGGCAGGACTGGCAGACAAATGTTCCTTTCTTCTGTTCCTTGGTCTGAACCAACCCTGAAGTCCAGTCTGCATGTTATTGTAGAAGATCTCTGTGGGACCAAGCCACAGTTCTCTAAGGTAGTAGCCAACTTAATACTGCATTGCCTTTTCCTTCTCTCTGGTTTCCCTCAATCCAGTCTCCTTCTCACATTCCCCAAAATACCTCCATGCAGGTTCTTACTCTAAGCTCTGTTTTTTGGGGAAACGCGGGCTACCACAAAGGCTTTTGGGAAAGATGATCCCACCTGATTAAAAGGAGAGAGGTGTACGAGGAGAAAGGTCTGCCCTTTCTTGTCACTTTTGAACATTGTCTTGAGGCTATCATGCTTGAAACGATGAAAAAAAGAGGCCAGAGAATCACAAAAGAGGGGACATCTGCAAAGAATCACAAAGAAGGATCACTGAAATTGCTAAACTGCCTAATGAAATAATTGTGGGATTGCCTCCTTTCAGGTTTCTTGTCATAAGAAGTAATAGTGCTTTAAAAATGTTATCTAGGAATTTCTGTTGCAGCTGAAAGCATTCAGACACACATTGCAATCTTCCTTGGCTTTAGGCCTGTCCTGATGGGGATGGAAAACAACTTCTTCTCATGTCCTAACATTTGCAATTATTATCCCTTGTACTTGAACTGGCCTCCTGATTTCTTCCTTTTCTTCCTGATTGCTCCTCTTTTTCGCTGTCTAATTCTCATTTTTCTTCAAGATTCAACTCAAGGTCCACATTTAGTTTGAATTAAATACCCCTTTTCCTGCTTGTCTCATATCCTTGCATACCTTCCTCAGAACACCTTACAGTGTCTTATAATCTGCTACGTGTCTTTTTGTTTCTGTTTAAATTGTAATATTTAAATTGTAATATTCCATCTAAATTGTAATAATCCTAAAGATAGAAACTCTGTTTCCAGGGCTTAGCACAATGCCTAACATTTAATGATATATTTACTGAATGATTACTTGTAACTGGGAGGGGAGATGTTGGCAGAATGGTGATATAGACAAACCATAGGTTGGACTCAGAGTCAAGGTCATTTGATCTAACATTCCTATTTTATAGAAAACAAAACAGGTTGGATATCAATAGTAAAGAATTTCTACTGTATAAAAATTACTAAAATGCTCTATAGAACAAATGGATGAGATTAAACAATCTTTATGATTCCTTCCAAACAATTAAAAAATTACTTACTTCTTAAAAAAATGTAATGCCAGATACTTGTAGAGAAAGCCCTAGAGTCAAGGTTTCTTGACAGTCTTTTTAAAACGTTTCCTTTGTCACATAGGTCCATGGATACACGAATAGACATCGTTATTGAGGTTGAGCAAAACTCTTCTCCTAGCCCAAGACCTCTGTGAGCAAAATTTCTGAGTAAATAAATTTTATGAAAAACAAGTAGTGAGTTGGTTATCAAGCTATTATTTTTGAAACCTGCTGTTCTATACTCTGCTCTGTGATGCTGTGGCTGGGACCCTGTAGACCACATTGCTCCTTTGCTTGCCTGCTCCGTGAAAAGCTGCTGATAGAGGATACTAGAGAGTCTGAAAGGCAGAAGGAAAGGCAGGGTCATGCTCCTTTCTGTTGGTTTTCTGTTATGATCACTATCAGCAGTGGTTCTATGCCTCAGCAGCAGTGACTGGTTCCAGTAACCGTTTATTTCAGTTCCCAGTTTTTTCTTCATAATCTGATACTCAAGTCTTCTTTCTCACAGATGCCTGCACCAGCTCCACTGGTACTTTCCTTTGAGCTGCTGAGCCATCAGAACCAGCCAGACAACATCTCTTCCTCAGAATTCTGGGTCTCAGATCTGTGGGATCATTCTTTCTCCAAGCTCTTTTTTCTAATAACCCCAGTCATTTCTCTTTGTTATCCCAGCCCTAGGGGCAGTAGCTGAATTCTGCAGTTGCTACTTCTATGTTACCACGGTGTTCTTTCTTTCCTTTTTCTAGTCCTCCACTACCTGCTTAACTAAATCCCTATATAAAATTGTCTCTGTTAAAATGACTGGCATGGTGTTTATTTTCTTAACTAGAGTCATAGTGTGAGATATATGAATCTATTATAAAACATATATACATATATAATTATTTAAGTTTATTTTTACATGTTAATAGAAAGCAAATGTCTTCATATCTGTCAGTAAGTTTTTCTTTGTGTTAAATCACTGTAAACTCTCATGAGCTACTTGAAAATCGGGATTGCTGTGGGTTGGATGTGGTTTGTCCACACCAAAACTCCTGTTGAAATTTGGTACCTAATGTGGCAATGTTGAGGATTGGGAGCCAGGAGGAGGGGATTGGGCCGTGGTGGGTGGTTACATCCTAAATATGTTAATGTCCTCCCTGGGGATGAGTGAGTTCTCACTCTCTCTTGACAATGGATTAGTTTCTATGAGATCAGCCTGTTATAAAGTGTCTGCTTTCCTTGGTTTCTCTCTTGCTTCCTCTCTTGCCATGAAATCTTTTCACACACACTGACTCTTCTGCTTTGCCATGAGTGGAAGCAGCATGAGGTACTTACCAGATGCAGCTACTCAATCTTAGACTTTCCAACTAGGTGTATTATGAGCCAAATAAACCTTATTTCTTTATAAATGATCCAGTCTCAGGTATTCTGTTTTAGCAACACAAAATGGACTAAGGGATAATTTTATTAATTTGTATATTCCTTAACCATAGTAGGTTGTTGAATGAATTAATTAGAATTGCTGGATAAAATACCAAAGAGAGACTAACACACGAAGCCGTGACTACGTCAGCAGCAATTTAGTCTTTTTGGTTGCAAAGCAGATGATCATTGCTGAAGAAAAGAAATTGTGGCATTTTCTGTAACATCATCATTTAAGCTTTAGAATTAATTTGGAAAATGTGTTTATTTATAACTCAAAGAAGCTGTACTTAGAAACAAATTTCTGGCCATCAGGGACTGAAATGTGCCATTATCATAAAAACCATGACCATTCATTACGTACCTACTGTGTGCCTGACATGGTGCTATTTTGCATCTATTATCTCTAAGTTTCCCCAAAATCTTATTTTTAGTAATACAGTATTTATTTTACAAATTAAGAAATAGGCTATGATAGTCTAAGTAAATTGCCCAGGATTGCATAGCTAGTTAGTAACTAAGCTGTGATTTAAAACCCAGGTTTTTTACTCCTAAGACCATTTTATTTTGCCATGTCTTCTTAGGGCTCAAGATTTGGCCTTGCTAATTGAGATAGAGATGCACAATCTTGTACTTTCTATTTTCATATCTAGTACAATGTGCTCTAATAAGCACTTGAACTTCTTATTGGGCAGTATGAGAAATAACAGCTTTAAAACAACTTGAAGCTTGAAGTCTTTTTATATAGAAATAAATGCTAGTAGAACAAAACAGTGCCTTTCTTACACTCTCTTAACTGTTGTTAAGTGTAGTTTAATCTACTCCTGACCCAGTGCGAAGGCTTTGATCTGATGGCTCTTCTGGATCTGAATCTAACTTACTGTTGAAATTTGATTGAGATTTAGCTTTGACTAGCTTAGTGTCAAAGGTAGGTGGGACTTTTTCTTTTAGGGGCCTATAGTTTTATCTTCTCTATCACTATCTCTAAGATACTTCTTGATAAACTTTTTGTCAGCGTTAGAGAATTATTTCTATTAGCCATTGGCCTTATTGTGCACTACTGATCTTGGGTGTTTGTTTCCTTTTTTCTTTTCCAGTCCTTTTTTTTTTTTTTTTTGAGATGGAGTCTCACTCTGTCACCCAGGCTGGAGTGCTGAGGTGCGATCTCGGCTCACTGCAAGCTCCGCCTCCGGGTTCACGCCATTCTCCTGCCTCAGCCTCCCGAGTAGCTGGGAGTACAGGCACCCACCACCGCGCGTGGCTAATTTTTTTGTATTTTTAGTAGAGATGGGGTTTCACCGTGTTAGCCAGGATGGTCTCGATCTCCTGACCTCGTGATCCTCCCGCCTTGGCCTCCCAAAGTGCTGGGATTACAGGCGTGAGCCACCGCGCCCGGTCCAGTTCTCTCTCTCTTTCGGACCAAAGACCAAATCACCTTGTGAGATGGAGCAGGGACAACTGTTGATCTTTTTAGGGCTAAATCTCCTATCTGGTCAATGCTAAGGGGATTTCCCAATGTACATTTCTGCTACATTTATTCCTTATCCCTTCTCAACCTTTAGAATTACAGAACAACAACTTTCTCCTTTATTAGTTAGAACATTTAAAAGTTGATACACATATAATAATAGAAAAGCCATTAACCTACCAGATTGTTGCTACCAGCAGCTGGTTTCACATTGATACTGGCTCAAAGCCTTTATGTCTTACATGGAATATTTTGGACAAGAAAATTAAACACAAGTTTGGAAATAAGATTTTCAGACAGAAGAAAAGTAAGTTTTGACACTTTGGTAGGTGGGGGAATACATGTTGAACACGATGGTCCAAGAGCTGGTTTGAATGAACCGAGAATGGTTAGAAGGGATTCAAAGAAGACAGAGATGGACAAGCTTACATTTCATATTTTCATATCTAGTGCAATGTGCTCTACTTGAACTTATTGTTGGCCAGTATGAGAAATATCAGTTGTAAAACGGCTCAAAACTTGAAGTCTTTTTAGGCAGGAATAAATGTAGAAGCACAAGGGAATGGCAACCTCCCTCAGCCCCAACTTCTTGGGAGCTGAGAAGGAAGCGGTATTGGAAAGGGAGATGAGGTTTGGATTCAAGGCAAGTTTTATTTACATCCCAGTTTTTCTTGGGACTAGCCCTGTTGGTAATCTGTCTTTCCCAGAAAATGCTAAGCATGAAGATTTTCTGGTCATGGAAAATATAGAAGAAAAGCTACATGACATTCAGATATGCAGTGTTTTTCTTAATAGTTTGGGAAGTGAAAGGGGTGCTGGTGGTTTGTAGAGAAATTACAAAGTGAGAAAGAAGATTAAAAATAAGAATTCCTGCAAAGATCAAAAGAACCCTGCTGGGGAAGTTCCCATGATCTAGAAGTTGGTTATTATGATTTAGTGCACATTCTTTTAATTGCTATTGCTATTTTTCAAATCAGTCTCCTGGAGATGTGGGAGCATAACACCAATTTTACAATTTAGCTCAAAGCTAAACTCTATTTACTTTACAGACGTATTTATGAATGCCTACCCATAAACTGAAGAATATATGTAAGAAATTTTGTTGAAAGGAGACAAAGAATAAAGCAGGAAAGGAATACTTATTGAGCATCTACTATGTATCTGACATTGTACTAGGTTTTTTTAAATAGAAAACTTAATTTTGAGTTAATTGTAGGTTCATATGCAACTGTAGGAAAAAAATGCAGAGAGATCCCATGTACCTTTTACCCAGTTTTTTTTTTTTTAACCCCAGTGATAACATCTTATAAAGATATAGTATAATATGAAAAACTTGCTTACTCTAGAAGTCCGATTCTATCCCATTTTAAATGGAAACATTTGGGGAGAGAGTTTAAAATAATGCTGAATTTTACCTGGTAAAATAAATCAAAGGCAAAATTGAATTGAATTTTTAAAATCAAATTTTAGCTACTCACACAAGCAAGGGATATCTGTGGAAAATAATGTACAAAAAGTAATATTGGTAATTGATATGGTTTGTCTGTGTCTCCACCCAAATCTCATCTTGAATTTCCACATGTTGTGGGAGGGACCTGGTGGGAGGTAATTAAATCATGGGGGCAGGTCTTTCCCATGCTATTCTCGTGATAGTTAATAAGTCTCACGAGATCTGATGGTTTTAGAAAGGGGATGTTCCCTGGACAAGCTCTCTTCTCTTGCCTGCTACCATGTGAGACATGCCCTTCACCTTCTGTCATGATTATGAGGCCTCCCCAGCCATGTGGAACTCTAAGTTCAATAAATCTCTTTCTTTTGTAAATTGCCCAGTCTTGTATATGTCTTTATCAGCAGTGTAAAAATTGACTAATACAGTAATAAACATGAGTGAGTGACCAATCAGATCCTAAAGAAAGAAAATAATTTTGAAAGAGTTTAAAAAATTAGAGAGTTTAGTTCCTAGTAGCTATTAAAAGATTATGTATCCAAAATAATAAAACAGTTTGGTATCAGTGAAGAATACCAAGATAGATCAGTAGAAGAGACTATGAAGTCCGGAAATGGAGTCAAATAGATGTATGAGTTTTTAGTCTTTTATAAAAGGGAAATTCAAAGTTAGTGGGAAGTGATAGCGTATTCAAAAGTGATGAGGAAAATTTGGTGAGGGAAAAAAAAACCTGATATCCTACCCTTACTACATATATCAAAATAAATTTGCAGATGAAACCCAAATATTGGAGGAAAAAAGGAACTATAGTTGTGAATAAGATGAGGGCTTACTTTGAAAACACTATGACTATCTGGGTGATGGGATCATTTGTATCCCAAACCTCATCATCATACAATATACCCAGGTAACAAACTTTCACATGTATCCCACCAAGCTAAAATAATAGTTGAAATAAAAAAAAAAAATCCTTAGAGCTGAGAACTTCATAATCATGACACAAAACCCAGAAGCTTTATTGGAAAATATAGATAAATTTGACTACATGTAAATTAAAACTATTAAATAGGAAAATACTATTAAATTCTTTAAATCAAAACTGCAAATAGAGACACATACTTGCAAAAATTGTTGAAAAGAGTTTGTTTCCTTCAGCAAATCAGTAAAAAAGACCAAATGCCTGGTAGTAAGATGGTGAAGAATACCAACAGGAAGTTTGTAGATAAATACAAGTGGTGAGTAAAGATACAAAATTATTCTGAATCTACTTGTAATTAGGCAATTACAATATAAAATTTTTAATGAAGTGCCAATTTTCTTTGATCAGATTAACATAGATTACAAATTAGGTATTGAACGTATTGGATCAAGAAAACAAGTGCTCACTCTTATATGAAGAGACATTTTTTTTTTAACTTATTTTAAGTTTAGTGGTGCAAGTGCAGGTTTGTTACGTAGGTAAACTTATGTCATGGGGGTTTGTTGTACAGATTATTTCATCACCCAGGTATTAAACGATCATTTTTTCCTGATCGTCTCCTTTCTCCCACCCTCTGGCCTCCAATAGGCCCCAATTTGTGTTGTTCTCTCTATGTGTCCATATGTTCTCATCATTTTGCTCCCACTTATGAGTGAGAACATGTGGTATTTGGTTTCCTGTTCCTGTGTTTGTTTTCTATGGAAAATGGCCTCCAGCTACATCCATGTCCCTGCAAAGAACATGATCTCATTCTTTTTTATGGCTGTATAGTATTCCCTGGTGCCTATATACCGCCTTTCCTTTATCCAGTCTATCATTGATGGGCATTTATGTTGATTCCATGTCTTTGCTATTGTGAATAGTGCTGCAATGAACATATGTGTGCAAAAAAACACTTATACTCTGTTGGTGGAAGTGTAAATTAGTTTAGTTAATGTGGAAGATAGTGTGGTGATTTCTCAAAGACCTAAGGACAGAAATACCATTCAACCAAGCAATCCCATTACTGGGTATATACCCAAAGGAATAGAAATCATTCTATTATAAAGATATATGTTTAAAGATATTACTTGTTGCATTGTTTTTTGTAGTAAAACACCACAAAAACAGATGTGTATTTGTCCATTCTTGCATTTCTATAAAGAAATACCTGAGATGGGATAATATATAATAAGAGGTGTAATAAGCTCATGATAAGAGGCCTCTGGAAGCTTACAGTCATAGTGGAAGGTGAATGGGGAGCAGGCATTTCACAGGATGGGAGCAGGAGCGAGTAAGGGGAGGCACCACACATTTTTAAATAACCAGATCTTGTGAGAATTCACTCACTATTGCACAGATAGCACTAAACCCGGAAGGATCCACTCCCACGATCCAATCATCTCCCACCAGGCCCCACCTCCAAAACTGGGGATTACAATTTAACATGCGATTTAAGTGGGGACAAATATTCAAACTATATCCTTCCATTCCTGCTCCTCCAAATTTCATGTCTTTCTCACATTGCAAAATACAGTTACACCTTCCCAAAACAATAATCCCCTAAAGTCTTAACTCATTCTAGCATTAATTCGAAAGTCTTAAGTGTAAGTCCAAAGTTTCATCTGAGACTTATCTCCTTCTATGTATGAGCTATAAAATCAAAATAAGTTATTTACTGCCAAGATACAATGGGAGTACAGGAATTGGGTAAACATTCCCATTCCAAAAGCAGTAATTGGCCGAAAGAAAGGGGGTACAGGCCCCAGGCAAGTTTAAAACCCAGCAGGATACAAAAATCAGCCAGGCGTAGTGGTGGGCACCTGTAATCCCAGCTGTTCGGGAGGCTGAGGCAGGAGAATCGCTTGAGCCTGGTAGGCGGAGGTTGCAATGAGTCAAGATCCATGATTGCACTCCAGCCCGGGTGACAGAGAGATACTCCATCTCAAAAACAAAACAACCAAACAGACAAAAATAACACAAAACACCAACAACAATAACAAAACCCCAGCAGGGCAGTCATTAAATTTTAAAGCTCCAGAATTATCTTTGTTGACTCCATGTCCCACATCCAGGGCACAGTGGTGCAAGGGGTGGGCCCCTTAAGGCCTTGGGCAGCTCCACCCTTATGGCTTTGAAGAGTGTAGCCCCCATGGCTGGTCTTGCGAGTTGCAGTTGAGTGCCTGCAGCTTTTCCAGGTGCAGAGTGCAAGCTGCTGGTGGATCTACCATTCTTGGGTCTGGAGGACGGTGGTCTGTTTCCCATAGCTCTACTAGGCAGTGCCCCAGTGGGGACTCTGTATGGAGGCTTCAACATACTTTTTCCCCTCACACTACCCTAGTAAATATTCTCTCTGAGGGCTTTGCCCTAGCAGCGGCTTCTGTCTGGGCACTCAAGCTTTCTCACACATCTTCTGAAATCTAGGTGGAAGCTGTGAAGCCTCTTTCATTGTTGTACTCTGCATGTCCACAGGTTTAATACCATGTGAAAGCAACCAAGGCTTATGACTTGTACCCTCTGAAGCAGCAGCCCAAGCTATATCTGGGGCCCTTGAACTGAGGATGGAGCTAGAGCAGCCTGAATGCAGGGAGCAATATCCTGAGGCTGCATAGGGCAGTGGGGTAGGGGGACCTGAACCCTGGTAACATTCTTTCCCTCTAGACCTCAGGGCCTGTGATAGAAGGGGCTGCTGCTTAGACCATTTGTACCCTAAACCCCTCAGCAATACGCTATTTACCCATGTAAAAAATCTGCAGATGTACCCCCCTGAATCTAAAATAAAAGTTAAAAAAAAAAAACAAAAATAAATAAAAGTAAATATTTAGAAGAAAACATAAGAAAATGGTTGAGTATTGCCTTGAATAGTAGAGTTCAGAGGTAGATATTACCTCTTTTATATGCTACCAAACTATAAAAAATGTTTTAGTAAGTGCATGTATTGCCTTTATAACTATTATCAAAAGTAGTTGATGGATTTAGAAATAGCTTCCAAGCATTAATGAGGCCCTCCTAGTCAGAGGTCATGTCTAGCACGCTCAGAATTACCTCTACTTACCTCTTCACCTATTCAGAGGCCTTCCCTCATCCTCCTTCCTTGGTTCCCCTGCTTTAAGTACTTTCCTCTGCCTCATCTTAATCATTGTGTACTAAATTACTCTGTTTTATTTTATACATAACAATTATCACTATCTAGGATTCTTATTTATTTGCTTGCATGTTAATTTCCTGCCTTCCTACAATATGTAATCAACTCCAAGAGGGAAGGATTTTGTATCTGTCTTGTTAAGTGCCGTATCCCCAGCTGCCAGTGTGGTGCCTGCTACATAGTAAGTGCTCAAAAAATATCTGTTGAATAACTGAATGAATTGCAAACAATATTAAAAAGAACCAGGGCTACTTATTGACCCGCTTCACTTGGGAGGCAAATTGGCTTCATTCTTTATTCTTCCTTTAATGCATCATGCAGTCAGTACCTGCTCTGTAGGAGAGTGATAAGCTGTGAAGAATACCAAAATATAATAAAGTTTATCCTGTCCTCATCAGCTTACAATTGGGAAGAAGAGAAATACAAGTCATTACTAGTCAGTCCACTGCCGAATGAGGGGCCCTTGAACCAGGAGTAGTTACCCAGAGTAAGGTAGAGGGAAAGAGTAGTGGTTCTTGCCTCATTAGTCAGGTTGTGGGGGATGTAGTGTAGAAGAGTTTCTGTCCCTCTGTACTGGAAGACAGGAGTTCTGGAAACTACCATCACATTGCAACTCTGGGGATTTACCCCCATGCACAGAGGATTCTGATATGCAATCCCTCTTCTGCCAGGGTTTCTCTCCCATATGGTTTCTATGGTTCCCCCGAATCTCTGCCGCATGGGAGGGACCTCTGCCATGCATGCCAGCTGGCTCGTGGGCCCTGTTTTCTCACCTTATTTCTGCCAACTCTGTTTCAGAGAGCTGGGCCTGGTTCCCACTTTATCCAACCTTATCTCAGAGAGCATTCTCTGAACACAATCATCCTTACATGGGAAAAGAAACATAATCAGAATACAGCATCTTTCCAACAATCACTGGCTCCTCTGCCTGGAAATTTCCACTTTAAAGACTCACTTCTTTGGTTAATACATTACCCTCTTTTGGATTTCAAATGCTACTGGGAATTTAAAAAGGCACATTATAATATTAAAACAATAAAGAGGGAGAAAACAAAAATATTTAATGCCTCAGTGTGAAAATATGAATCAGGCATTTGGCTTTTGGATTATAGGCTATCAGGAAATGACAGAGACCTCGGAAATATATGTGTGTGTATGTAAGTTTTTATCCATTTCTGTTGTTTTTGCACAATGAGAATACTGATCTCTCAGAAAATACAGTGGCGTGGCTAAGATAATAAGCAAGTTTCCTGAATCCTTGCCTCTTTGGAATTCAAGGGATAGATCCTGTTGAGTGTTACATGGAGATTATTGGGTGGACCGTCGACAGGCCAAGACACTGAGCACCTAGGTTGGTACTCAAAAAAAAAAAAAAGTTTTTTTGGTTGTACAGGAATTAAGGGCTCAGATTCTGGTTAGAGCAACATGGATTTTACTCTTGCTTTGCTGTGTGAATTTGGCAAGTAACAACATCTTTAAGTTGCAGTTTATTTACTTATAACAGACAGATGGTAAAAGTACCTGCTTCATGGAATTGTTGTAAAGATCAAATGAGCTAAAGTAGGTAAAGCACATTGTAACGTCCTTGCTTGTACTAGGTACTTGATAAACACTGGCTACTGCAAATGAGGAGGTTGTTAAAGGCAAGATTTACCTACTTCATATTGCTGTGAAGGGCCCTCCTAATGTCAAGGTGCTGATCCAGCCAGCTGTCCTCTCATCCCTACTGTTTCTCTGCATCTTGGTGTTCACAGTTTCGAAGTGAACTACATGATTTATTCTGCCTACCATCCTACCAAGAATATCTCGTGTGGTATTATAAAGAAATTAATTTTAGATGGGGCAGTATGTCCTGGGGCATCTTCAAATCACAATATCTTTGGAGTATATGAAAGAGTTAGGCAATATGGTAGAAGCAATGGAAACGTTAGGAATTTATGATTCTTAAAGTTACCTCTTCCTGCCTATTTTCCCAAGATGGCATGTGTTTTCATTGGTGAAAATGTAGCAACAATTGGTCTACTATGAACATTTGGAAGACTGTTGTGTTCCTTGGAAACTCTACCCTGATATTTGGAACATAGAGAAGGGACCACGTGGGTCTAATATGCCATGTAGCTGTTTGACTCATCTCAAAGATCTTAGACTGATAAAGAGTTTTTCCACCAGATTTACCCCAGCAGAGGACATGGGCTCAAAACTTATGATCAAAAATCCAAACTTTTTATTAAAAAACAAAAATCCATGCTCTCAGAGGAAAAGTATCTCAGCTCCTCAGGTTAAAAGAATTGATCATGGATAATAACTTACTGTTATGGCTTTCCCAGTCACTTATTCTACTTATAACAAGCTCCTTTGAAGGTCCATGGAATTATCTGAGTTTTAAAATGGAGATTCCCTAGCTACATCTACATGGTTGGGAGTGGGGTCTTGAAATAATAATTTTTAATGGCATCTTTATCTGAGTCAAGCTCATTTGAAACACACTTAGAAATATATTAATTGAGATATTGGCACATGAATCCCTGTGTCAGTTACAAAGCTAACGCAATCCACCTCTTATTCATATTCTTAACTCCTTTTCGTTTTTTTGCAATGACCACTCATTTTACCTAGAGATGAGATATGATTTGGTTGCCTAAGAAGTTGAATAAAATAGAACTAGAGGATTCAGAAAGCAGCTTCTATTATCAAAATATCTTACTGATTTAAAAAGCAAGGTGCAAATCGTATGGTATAATTTTTATAAGAAAGAAGAAGAAATAAGAATACACACATACATATACACAAACACAGACACTAAAGAAATTGTTTTATTATTGAGGATGAGTAGATATAAAGTAGAAGCAATAATAAAGGGAATGATAATTTTCCAAGTTTACCTTTCAATATAGCTTTTGTTTTAAAACTATATTAATATTTCACATATTAAAAATTAATCTAGCAAGCATAAATTCCTAAAATTAAATAAAAACAGAAACACATGTATCAAACTTCCAATCAAATTGATAATATGAACACAAAGAAGCAAAACCAGAATTAATGCAAGTAAATTTTAAATACTGTACTATAACTGCATTTCACCCTCAGTGTGATATTTTCTAAAGACAAAAAGAAACTGTCATTGATAGTAAAATGGTTTTAAATTATTTTGTATGCATTGTAGGAAGTGAACAAATGAGCAGGTATGCTGTGTTTTGAGGGAATGGAGCTTTTATTTTAGGAGAGTGAAGGAACAAGTATGGAAAGGAGAAGGAGAACTCTGTTGTATTGGATGAGAATTGGAGGTATGCATATGAACTCATGACTTTACGAAAGCATATTTACTTGCTTGGTACAATGAGAAAGTTTAGAAGCAATCACACACAGTAGCAATGAATGTACCTATTATCCTGATCTTGGTTTCTAACTACCATTTTCCAAAGGAACCAGAGGCCCCTGGAAAACTATTTGATGTTAAGTCTGTTTGAAAACTATTTGATGTGAAGTACAAGGTGAGCCTGAGCATTGAGATGCACCAAAAAGTGAAGCCGTGCTCAAACAGTGATAGGAAAATGTCAAAAAACAAAGAAGCCAGATGAAGGAACTGCCACTGGTCAAATCTGAGAGAACCGCAATATCAAAACAAATAATGGCAGGAATGAATCCAGTGATTCATAGTAATAGATTTGTTTTTATAACTGTAAGTCCATCATGGTACCAAAAACAAAGGAGGTGAATGAAAAGAAGAACGTTCATCCCTATAGAAGCATAGCAAATTATAAATGTAGAAAGAATGTAAAATGATAATTTTCTAAGGCTGTCAATCACAGTTGTAATAATTCAAGCAAAAATCATCAAAGCATGCTAAAACTATTGTGTTAAATATTGGTCTTTATAATAATTTAATTAATGATTTCTTAATTTCAGAAGGGACATGGTGTATTTACAATGGAGAAATCTGGCAGCATAACCTTAACTAAATGATTATGGTTACTATCACCAAGTTCGACAAACTGGCGACATATGCCTCCTGATGTGATGCACTAGAAAGGACATAACATCCTGCCAAAAGTGTTTAACTTCATTCTAGTTGTGAGGAAGCAGTTAGATAAATCCAAATTGAGAAACAGTCTGCAAAACAAATAGTAAGGTACAATTTTTGTAAGAAAGAAGAAGAAATAATACACACATACATACACACAAACATCTGTGAAAGGAAACAATATGGAGAACACAAGAGCTAAAGAAATTGTTTAAACAACAAAAGAAACTACACTAGTCAACTAAAGAAATTGATTCCTCAAAAACATCAATGTCTTAAAAGTTTTTTTAAAAAAAATACTAGGCACAGTTCTAGATTTGAAATTACTAGAGACATGACAACTGAATGCAATGCATAATTCTTGATTGATCTTGGATTTTTAAAATTTACAATAGACATTATTGGGACAATTTGGGGAATTTGAATGTGGAATGTATATTACATGTCATGGTACAAATCAATGTTAAAATTTCCTGAAAATGATCAGTTCTGCTGTGGATATGTAGCAGAATGGCTTTGTTCTCAGGAGATGACGCCTGCCACTTAATAGTTCACCAAATGAGAGAAAGAAAATGTGACAGAATACTTACAATTTGTGAATCTAGGTAAATAGTGTCATATATTTATGGTATTACTAGTGCAACTTTTCTGTATGTTTTAAATTTTTCAAAATAAAAAGTTGGGTGGAGAAAGGAGAGTGCAAAAAATAGAGCAATATTGGTTGCAAGCAGAACTGGTTGCCAGAATGGTGTGATAGACATCTTCACTTATCACTTACTGGGCTGGGCAAGAGCCTGCTAATAGGCACATTAATTAATTAATTAGCCTCTGCAGTTGGGCTTTCTTCCCATCCCCCAGCCCTCACCAGGATGTACTTAGGTACAATAATGGAGGAGGAAAATGGAGAGTGTTCTCTGTATTACCATCTCAGAGGGATATTCCCGCTTCAAGCACCTCTCCAGAGGGCTAATGGCCGACAAAGCCTTATTACCATCCTGGGATAAGTTCAATTTTTTTTTATGATAGTAATTTGTTACACCAGTTTGCCACTTGCCTGCTGCTTCCTTGTTAATCCAATAATCTATATGAGAAAAGCAATTTGATGTACCTCCTTCCCATCTGCCGCCCATCAGCCAATCTATATCTTAACTATCAGTGATTTATTAATGGCGTCTGCATTAAGCACATCTCTGCTCCATTGGCGCCCTCCTTCTTGGCCTCCTGCTTAGATACACTCCCTGGATGTGTTAGAAGGCAAACTCAACATGGAGATTAAAAGCAACAATGGAATAGCAAGCTGAATCACAGGTCCTGGATTTGCTCCTTTCAGACAATGAACATATATGCACATGCACACACTAAGCAGCTCCACTTCAGAGCTGGCCATAAGAAATGTGAGAAATTAGGATATTTTTCATTATGCTTTGTATTCAGTGCTTAACCTTGTTTCTTTAGCTGGTTGAAGTTAGCCATTGACCATTGTGCCCTATCTGAATGTTGCACTTCTCACCCCAACTTCCTGGATGTCCATTCACATGAACCAAAGGCCTGCATGAGCCCTGGATCCTGATCTCTTTCCTGCAGAGACAAAAGGGGCAGGTAGCTATGGGCTGGATGAGCTGATGCAGCTCTGAAGAAAGGACTTTGTTCTTCTTGAAGGTATGAGTCTGGTCTCTGCACCTGTGATTGCTGAGTTTAATTTTCCTCAAGTCATTCTGGCCTACCTAGAAGAACAAAGGCTCTAGATGACACCCCCAGAGGAGGAACATAATGGAATTGGGTGGGGAGAAAATGATGGCACACAGCAGTGTTGCTGTCTGTTGTGGGTTAAATATACCATTCACTTAGATTCTGTGCTATTAATTGCCTGTAGAAGCTTGATACACATGGCCCAACCTGAAACCTGGTAGGAGAAGAAACGTGGACATAGGATGGACATCTCAGGAACCCACTACTACTGTTATTTGCAGGTTCCATATAGTGGGAGTCCATGTTGCATAGTGGTTAGCTCAATGACTGATAAGTTTAAACTCTGGCTGTGCAATGTGCTCTCTCTCTGCTCTATAGTAAGTTTAGGAACCTGTTCAAATCTCAGTTACTTCTGTTAAATGGAACTACTATTGGCACCTCATAAGGTCATGATGAGCAGTAATAATGATTAAACTGTAAATGGTTAGTCTCCATTTCTCGTCAAATGCAATCTTATTTTTACTTCTGTATTGACTCTCCCTTTTTTTTTTCTTTTGAGATGGAGCCTTGCTCTGTCGCCCAGGCTGGAGTGCAGTAGCACGATCTACGCTCACTGCAAACTCCGCCTCCTGGGTTCATGCCATTCTCCTGCCTCAGCCTCCCAAGTAGCTTGGACTACAGGCACCCGCCACCATGCCCGGCTAATTTTTTGTATTTTTAGTAGAGACGGGATTTCACCGTGTTAGCCAGAATGATCTCCATCCCCTGACCTCGTGATCTGCCCGCCTCGGCCTCCCAAAGTGCTGGGATTACAGGCATGAGCTAACATGCCCGGATGACTCTCCCTTTTTTAAAACAACTTTTTCTTTCACATTTGTGTCTTGGGTACCTTTGCCGTGCTTTCTTGATTCTATTTGCTTTGAGTTGGCTTTTACCTGGCTTGTTTGGCTGTTTTCAAGTTT
Organism: Mandrillus leucophaeus; assembly: GCF_000951045.1. Lineage (NCBI taxonomy): Eukaryota > Metazoa > Chordata > Mammalia > Primates > Cercopithecidae > Mandrillus > Mandrillus leucophaeus. Next base: position 695,296 of record NW_012100544.1, on the reverse strand, counting down.
CCATCCCGTAAGGTTTCTGATATCTCCATTGCAGACAGTGGCTGTGAACTCTTCTCTCTCTGCTGGGTAAATAACATATAGCTTATGGTGGGAGTGAGCTGCCAATAAATTTAGAGGTGCTTTCCTTAGCTGTTAGGTTTTAAGGAGAGGAAAGTGAACAAAAGGCAATCATCCTGACTCTATAGTCTACATTCCTTTCCTTCCTTAAAATCAAGGGTGGCATTTTAAGTTGTCATCCTCTCAAGCTCACCTAGAAATGTGCCTGGTAAGACAAGAGTTCTGAACCTGATGTACTGCAACTCATGATATTGCACAGTCATGGTTGATACAAATATTTTCTCCTCACAACTAAATGCCAATTGCCTAAGGGTAGGAATTTGCTGATAATATTTCTATTCCCATCCATATAACTCAGCATGGTGCACTGTACTCAGTAAGTGCTCAATAAATGCTTGTGGAACAAGTGACTATAGTGTTAACTTTGTGAGCAGGATATTATATTTTGCTATGATTCTTGTCCTTGAGTTATTTTCCCTCAAAACTCTACTGTAAAACCTTTTCTGCTGTCCAAGAGCTTCATTTCTAAAGGAATCATCCCCCTCCATCTTTTCTTAATTAACAGCATTTTCCAGTATTTTTTTTCCCTTCTCTGTGACAGTTTCCCACTATTGTCTGTTTGCAGCTGTTACATGGTTAAGAAACTGAGTAGACATGCTAATGAGTGCTTGGTGTGTAGGAGGAGCACCTCTAAATTCTCCTGGACTGGCCAGGCAGCCTGTTCCCACTTACTCTTTCTAAAATAAGCTCTAGTTGGCAGCCAGGGATTGGATTATTTGCAGTTTCTTTCTGTGGAGGAAGTTCTTGCTTGGACTAGCTATCTGTGTTTCTATTTAGGAACAAATAAACATGCTGCTGCTCTCAAACTCTTCATGTCTACACTAAACTTCAACTTGCCTGCTCCACTCTTGCTCATAGACTTGTCCAAACCACTGGAAACCAGCTTTGGTTTATGTGTTTATTTCAATTAGTCAGTCAATTTAGCAAATTGTTGTGTGTGTGTGTTGGTGGCGGGGGTGCAGTGGGTAGTTGGTCCACATGCAGTCTCTTCTTACATTGATCTCAACTGTAATCTCTAAAACGTAAGATACATTGTGTGACTGAATGGATTTTGGTCCTTGCAATTGTCTTTACAACTCTCATGACTGAATCTGAACATGTCCATCGGGAGTTTTTGAATACTTCATGATTGTTTTTTTGTTTTCTTCCCAAGAGCTTCAAAAAAATGATATTAATAGCCTGCTTTCCAAGAGAGGTTACAGAGGTATCTGAATTTCCCAGTGTCTGGGATGATGATCTGTAATATTAATCTGGGATTCTCATTCTGAGTCATGAATTTGAGCCAGTAGGTTAGAATCAAGCCAGTTAATCCCCCTTCGGTATGTTTTGCGGCTGTTGGAATTTCATGACCTTTACACAAAGACATGGAGAATCTCACTGATCAGAGAGCAAGCTGGAGGGAACAGGTTGGAAGCCTGGAGAGAAGGCAGGTTTTGAACAAGACATAGGGTAGTTGCCAACCATCTCGCTAATGGGGACATGGTCTTAGTGATAAAGACGCTTTGAGCTTTCCAATGTATCCTAAGAGTAGCCTTCTTTTCCCCTGGAACTTCTAAGGTGACTTTTTTTTTTTTTTTTTTTTTTTTTTTTTGAGAATCAAAGAATAGCTAGAAGGGGCCGTGCTGAAAGAAGTGGCCCATCTTAGACTTGGGATAGCAGGTTAAGTTCTTTCTATTTTGGTGGCTTTTCAGAACATAACTACTTTGTCCATTGAAGACAAGTAGACCATATGGAAGAAACTGGAACTGTGAGGTTTCTTTGACATATCATCTACCCTGCTGCTCTCTGTATAGAAGGTAACTATGGAAAAACACAAACAGCTCATCTATGTCACTCTCTTTCCCTAAGGAGCCTCCTGCACAAGAATGTATAAGCTAACACTGTCCTGTATTCCTGCTTTCCAAGAGAGGTTACAGAGGTATCTGAATTTCCTAGTGTATTTGCAGGACAGTGTTAGCTTATACATTCTTGTGCAGGAGGAATACAGGACAGTGTTAGCTTATACATTCTTGTGCAGGAGGCTCATCTTATTCATTTTTGTATCCTACTTCCTTGCCAGCTTGCTGTTCTTATTTCTACCCCTCTAATAAAGACTTCCAAACACCAATAAATCTTTATTTAGGGGTAACATTTAGCATTTTCCCAAAGTAATTGCATCCATTTTCATATGAATATATTCCACAACAGGAATAGGATTCAATTTGAAACTAGCACCAATTGTATGTGCCTGGAGCTGTGGACTTCCTCAGAGCCTCAAAGTACAGCACCACAATATATTCCCTGAATTCTAATCCATGGCTCAGTTGTACCACTTATGCTACTCTAAGTAAGTATTCAGGTTAAATTGCTGGTGGGCGATTATCGCTTTACTCATCATTTTTCTCAGCTTGGGGAGTTCTTCATTGAAAGAGTCAACATAAAAAGTAACTCTCACAGCTGGGGAAGTTGAAAATATGTGATGAGATAATCAGACTAATTGGCCAGGTCTGGTAATCAGCAGGTAACCCAGTAATTTTGACATAGAAAACAAACAAGAGACTGAGTGGAGTAGGCTGATTTTTCCAACTAAGAAGAAAATATCCCTTTATGATGGGGAGGCTGCTCTGGCTAGAGATACTAGAATATTTTAATTTCTTTGTATTATATATTGATTTCACTCACAGACTGTGAAACTGGGTACAGATGGTTGGCTGAATTGCAGTACGTCTATAATGTAGGCTAACGCACAGAAAATATGGAGGGAGAAAACTTGAGAATATGTATCAGACTAGCCTATAGTGGATATTTGTGTTTCATCCAATGAGAGTGTGACTGCATTGGCACTGCTATCACCAACAATAAAATGAAGGTAGAACTATCAACAAACCCCTCCCCTCTTGATATCATGTCTCTCTAGCTGTAGTCCAGCCTTTTTTGATCTGTTATCAAAACAAGAAGTTGTAGCAGTGGTTCTCCATGTCTGGTCCCCCATCCAATAGCAGCCGCATCCCCTGGGACCTTTTTAGAAATGCAAATTCCCAGGTCCCACACCAATGGATCTACTTAACTAGACACTGGGAGGGGGATACAGAAATCTGGTTTAGTAAGTCCTCCAGGTGATCTTGATTCAAATTAATGTTACAGAATCACTGGCCCACAACCTTGCTACCCAGAATATGGTTTGCAGATCAGCGTCAGGGGAATCACTAAAAATGATTAAAAAATGAAGAATCTTGAGTCCCCTTTTTAGTCTGCATTTTAAACCAGATCCCTAGGAAATTAGCATGCCCACTGAAGTTTGCAAGTGCTGGTTTTAGTTATTATTCCCACCTCCTCAGGTCTGATTACACCCCATCTAGCTTCTGCCCGCTCCATTCCTGTGAAAATTCTCTCAGTACTGCCCAGTGACTTCCAACTGTGACAATGTATGCCTATTTTTCTGTCAGTGCTTGTATTTTATTGTACTTCTCTGCTTCATTTCACAGAGCTGCTCATTCTCTCCTTTGAATACATACAACTTATTTTCCTAAAAACTTTGATTATTGCTTCTTTGGCTCCTTCACAGATTCATTTCCTTGTAAATGTTGCTAACCTCTTCCCACCCTGCCCATCAACCAGGGTTCTATCCTTAGCTCACAGCTCTAATTCTGCACACTTTTTATTGGTAATCCCAGCTCATGTATTAATAATATCTAAATCTAAGTCATTGCCTGCTGTTTAATTGCTTGTGAGACATTTCTACTTGCATGTCTTTCGCTGCAAACTCAACATTCAAAAAATTAAACATCATTATTTCCCCTAAACTCCCTACTTTTACAGTCTTTCATTCACTTGGTGTCACTACCATCTATGCACTCACTCAAATTAGAAACTTGGAATTTATCTATGATTTTTACTTGTCTTTACTCCCTACCAAGAATTCTAGTTGCCATCCAATAGCTATTCTCCTCTTTTTTATAATAAAGAACCAAAATGTTTATTTGGGTACTTGGAATAAAGCCTACATTTGCTAGCCTGCCTCACAACTAGGCTTAACTATGTGTCTCAGTTTTGGCCACTGAAATGCAGGCAGAAGTCTTCTAGGACGTCTTCTCTAAAGACAAGGGGCACATAGTTTTGTCCTTCCTTCCTTCTTCTTCCTGTAACATGAAGGCAATTATTCAGACTCCAGCAGCCATTTTTGATAATGAAGAGTGAGCTCCACGCCAGGGAAGACACAACAAAGAGATGGAAAGAGCTGCGTCCCTGATGAGAGTAAGAGCCAGTTCTAGACTGACTTCTTTTATGTAGGAGAGAAGCACACTTCCTTCTTGTGTACTAATTTTTTTTCAGGCCTCTGTTCTCACAGTTGAACTTATCCTGAACAATGTAAAACCCATATCTAATTATCATCAAGACTTACTGATTTTACCTCAAACTATGTTCCAAATCTATCTCCTTTTCTCCATGTCTTTTAACCTAGGCTTTGTTTAGACTCTAATCTCTGACTCAGATTGCTAAAATAATTCCTAACTGGTGTTCACATCTCCAGTTCTTCACCACTCAAATTCATCTGCCACTGAGGTGAATAATCTAAATGAAAATCTCATCTTGCCATTCCTTTACTTATAGCTCTATTGATAATTTCCCTTTTTCAAAAGAATTGCTCTTCAGCTTATTTCCTATTAATCCCTGTGCTCATTGTACTGCATAGGCATATGAGGCTTCCCAGTATTCCCTTGGATTTTTCACAGATGCATGCTGTTACCTTCACTCTAGGATGTCCCATCACACATCTGCCTGGAAGGGATAGTCTTAGTTATCCTTTAAGATGCAGTTTAAGGCTCTAGTTCCTTAGTCCAGCGGTGACTAATCATTTCAGTTCTGCACCCCATGAGCCAACAATTAAGAGTATGCAACCAAAATTTAGGTATGTTAATTTGTTTATTCAAAGTTATATACTTGTATTATTATACAGACCATTTATATACACATTATAAAATCTATACAAAAATAGAAATAGAAAATAACTACAAGTTTCCAAGTTTTATTTTCACTTCTATGGATTGGCTTGTGTCTCTTGGGGTAAGAGCACTAAATTTGGTAGACCAGTTTCTCTAATTTGCAATGTCTTCTAAGATAATCCCTACTGAGGCAGAATTGATTATGTTCTCTTTTATGCCTCTATAGTAATATATATTTTTTGACCTCTTTCTTCTCCTAATTTACAAGATCCTTTAGGCAGGGACTATATCTAATTTATTTATGTATCACAACCAACTATTGTTTACCATTCTAGGTGCTGGGATTCAGCAGTGAATTAATCAAAGGTCCTGACCTCACTTAGCTTATATTTTGGTTGGGGGTGGGGTGGATGAGATGGGGAAACACAGGTGGGGGAAAAAAAAATAAATGTAAATAAAATGCTAGATGTGATAAGGTCAGTGAAGAAAAATATTATAGTGAACTAATTTGAAATAGACCTAAGGTGAGGCTCTGAACAGTTGTCCTGTTAACATAGCCATTTGAGACATCAAATAGCTGTGTGGTTCTCCTCAGATTCTTTAAAAAAAAAAAAAAAAAAAAAATGCGGGCGGATCACGAGGTCAGGAGATCGAGACCATCCTGGCTAATACGGTGAAACCCCGTCTCTACTAAAAATACAAAAATTAGCGGGGCGAGGTGGCAGGCGCCTGTAGCCCCACCTACTGGAAGGCTGAGGCAGGAGAATGGCGTGGACCAGGGAGGCGGGGCTTGCAGTGAACCAATTGCGCCACCGCACTCCAGCCTGGGCGACAGAGCGAGACTCCGTCTCAAAAAAAATCTTTCTCTCTCAGCAGGAAGTGTGAATTTCTATCATTGTGATGAACCAGTTAGAGAGGCAGGTTTATAAAACATCAATTCCCCTTTCCCCATTGCTTCACTTCTTTTATTAGAAAGCTGGGGCTACTTAATTCTACAATTGCCTACATTAATCACTACTTACTTGGCACTTATCCTGCTCTGTTACTAAGAAGTTCCTTTCACCAACTTCCTAACGCTGTTCCTCTAATTTTTGTTCTGCCCCAAGCCAGTATGCAAATCCTCCTCCCTAATATCTGCTTCCCTATTCAGTTCAGCAATGGGCATCTAAAAGGCCCTCTTAGGCCGGGCACAGTGGCTCATATTTACAACCCCAGCATTTTGGGAGGCGGAGGTAGGAGAATCGCCTGAACCCAGGAGTTCAAGACCAGCCTGGGCAACATAGGGAGACCCTGTCTCTACAAAATATTTAAAAATTAGCTGGGCATGGTGGTGCTCACCTGTGGTCCCATGTACTTGGGAGGCTGAGGTGGGAGGATTGCTTAGCCCAGGAGTTCAAGGCTTCAGTGAGCTGTGATTGTGCCACCGCACACCAGCCTGGGAGACAGAGTGAGACCCTGTCTCTTAAAATAAAATAAATATATTCTATCCACCCCTCAACCAGTTCCTTCCCCTCTGTCTTATGTGGATAAATTTCTCTTTGTCTTCAAATCTTTCCTCAAAGATTTAGTTAGCCATTTGGCATTTTCTTCAGGGATACCCCTTCTCTTCCAACTCTCCCAGATGGAACCCCATCAGTTTTAAACTCCCTGTCTCTTATGACCAGGAGAAGAGATCAGTCAAGCCTAGCTTCCCTGTGGCTACTTTCAGTTCACTCTCCCATAGCAACATCTTCTTCATTAAGGTTCTTCCATTTGATTATATTATGTTCTTTCTTTCCTTTTAAGAAAACTACTCATATCTAGGAAACCTTTCACCTCCAAGTTCAATACATGAACCACACTTGCTATTTATTTATTTTTGTCTAGCACATTTCTCATGATTTAGTCCTTTGCAAGACTTAGCCATTCATATGGTTGGGACTTTATAATAAATGCCTTGGCACTGTACACCATACTTCTTGTATTTCTTCAAGTCTTGTTATTTCACTCAAAATTGTCACACACTTGTGATCTTGAGCTTCAGATTCCCAACTCTGATGCTTCCTTTCCTTTCATTTCATTTGCATGACCTATTCCTTGTCCTTACGACCTCCAGGCCCTCAACTCATTCTCTTGCCTATAAACTCTGCTCTGGCCTCACCTTCCTACCTCTCCAGCCTATGAGGGATGGTGGGCTGTGTCAATTATGCAACAGCTGTCATTATAGAATGTCCTGCCTCCTGTGCTTTGTGCCACTTCTAATTTTTCTTCTTCTACTTTTCCAGTCAATTATTCTCAGCAGATGACTTTCTTTACTATGCATTTCACCATCTCCCTTTTTTTTGTTTCCACTTTTGAGGAAGAGGGACTCTTTTTTCTCCCTGATGAAACTGTTGAACCTAGTCCAAGGCCTCCTACCTCACAGTAGTGTCATGGTGTTATGGAGAAAAGATAGCCTTCCGCTCTAGCCTTCCAAGTGTTAGAATTTCAGGCTCTTTTCAGACTCATAGATGTCCTGGAGCAACTTGTTTAACCTTCCTGCACCTTAGATTTTCTTCTTTAATACAAAATGATAACACCTTTCTCACAATGTTAGTATGAGACCTAAGTGATGTGACATAAATGTATCTTGCACAGTGTTGTGACAAAATAGGCACTGGTTTTTATCATTCCCTTGGTGCTGTGTTAAGAATTCTCACCTGGGTTTCACATTTTATGTAAGCTCTCTAAGTTTTTTTTGCTTTGTGTATATGTGTGTCTGCACATGCTATACCCTAAAAAGCTTTTCTTCATCACTAAGTAGCAAGTCCCACTGTCTTTTCTCATTTCTGGGCTTCATTGATCTCAAGGTCACATCTGACACTAGTGACCACTCTTTTTGTGCGTGTGTGAAAGTGCCACCTCCCTTGGTTTCCATAAGTTGCTATGCCACTTCTAACTGCTTCTGATTTCTTTCCTTGTCTGGTTCTTTTTCCTGCTGCTCCTAACAAAAATATCCCCCTGAGATTAAATCCCACCTTTCTACTCTTTTCTTCTACAATTTTTTCAACATTCTGATTCCCTCCCAAGGCCACAACTCTCACCTCTGAAATGACTTCTTCTACCTAACTGTTCCCCAAGGTCCAATGCCGGATTTCCACCTGCTCATCTCCATCCGCATTTTCTAGAGATAACTTCATCTTTCTAAAACTGAACTCTTCATTTCCTCTTCTTAATAACTTCCTCCAAAAGATTCCATTATTTTCTCAAAACAACCTTTTACTCTTTTCTTCCTATCTTGCCTTACATTTAATTAGTTGCCAAAATATATTAATTGAATCATCATGACTTTGTCTTTCTCTTCAAAAATTATTGATCCCAATACCATCCTTCTACTTCAGACTTTTGTTACCTCTCCTCAGACCTTCAAAATACATTCCTAACTGGTCTCCCATCTCATGTCTACTTCTTTCCCGTACAGAGTAGACACACTTAAAGACACACTGAAAAACACCTTGGTGGCTTTCTCTGCCTTCCGGCATGGCAGGTTCTCTATAATGTCCTAGCCTATTTATCACTACCTTATTTATTCTGCACTGCTTTCCTATTAATGACCTACATTTAAACCAAACCAGAGTATTTGCCCTTTTTTAAACATGCCTTACCTCCTTCTCCCTTCATTAATATATTCATAATATTCCTTTGGTCTGAAATGGCTTCTGGTTTGCGTTTCTAGTTTGAAATCCTACTCTGCTTTTAAGACTCATCTCAAATTTCACCTCCTCCCTGAAATTATGTTCCTTATCTACACCTCTTTCAACTTCAAGAAATTCTCTTTTCTTTGAGAGAAAAACCCAGTTCTTCCTCATATTGTAGTTATTTGTGTGTTTATCTACTGAGCTACGTTGCATGTTGTCTTAAGTGCAAGGATAGTGTTTTGTGAATCTTTTCCTCCCATTGGTGCTTAACACATTATTTTGCTAGTAGTATCTTACCACAAGTATTTTTGGATTGACTTAAATCTGTAGTACAAGCCGGTTTATTAAATGCAAATCAAGTCTGATTTAGAAAAAAATAGCAAAATTGTTGCTTGTTTAGGTTTTTTTCTATGTAAAATAATATGAAAATCCATAAAAAGTAGCTTTTGAAAACAAAAAGATAAGTAGCTGACCAAGAGCAGACAACCAGGTAACATGTAGAGCAAGAGGGAGAGGAATATTATTTAGCACTCGGTTTTCTAAAGGATTGTCATGGATGCAAAAAAAAAAAAAAAAAAAAAATCACTGAATTTGGTAAACTCTCTCCATTTTGTAGTGGACTTAGTCTAGCATTTGAGAGACAATAATTATTTGTTTAGTCTTTGAGAGTCATTTTCAGGGTGAATGAGGGTTGTAAAAATAGTCAACTTTAAAGTCTATGCTAGTAATATACGTACACAAAAACTAAACAATTAAATTTCATTACTGTTTGGCCCTCAATGAATGTGGTAGTGTTTACTATGTTTGTGCTTCAATTCATTCATTTTTTAAAAAATGTCATCTTCTCAGAGAGGCCCTCATTGACCACTCTACCTAAATAGCATGTACCTGTCATATTGCAACAGTCTTTTTATATTTCTTTGTTTTTCTTCGTAGCACTTACAATCCCATCTATCTTCTTCCCTGGAATGTAATTACCGTGAGGGCAGGGACTTTGTTATTTTGATCTTTGCAGTATCCCCTCTCTAATCTAGAACAGCTTGCTGCATGGTAAGAGCGCAATACATAAATATCTGTTAAATAAACTCAAATACCAAATGTATTTGACTCTTCTATAACATGTTTGTTACAAGACCCAGTTGTTTGGTAGGATGCTACTTTATTTGACATCCCTCCTATTTTGCTCATCTAGCTAGTATAATTGTAAAGCTCTCTCATCCTTTCTAGAAATCTTCTTGCATAAATTGACCAACCTACCCTTTTTCTTTCTCTTTCCATGATTTACCCTGCTTATTTTATGAGAAAAGTTGGCTTAAATTTTCCCAGTAAGTGAAAATGGGTTTCTAATTCAGGCTTTGGCTTATCAGTTCCTTTTAATTCACGGTCATTCTAGTTCCTAGCTGGTCTCTGTTGACCTACTCAGAAACATTACTGGGAACCAGAAGATGGTATGTAATTGAATTGGTATCGCTGCTGTCACCATCAATTTGTGCAGGAAAAAAGGCTGAGGAAACACAAAGGCAGAAACTATAATTGAATTTGGTTACTCCAAAGGTAAAACACAGTTGCAATTTTCAGAGAGCATGGCAGGTCAGATGGTGAATGGGGTAGTGGCTGAGTGAGATAGATTACCCCTGAGGGGATATGAAAGCTAAAGAGATGGACTTTGGCCAAAATTGATGTTTAGAAGTCACTAAACTCACAACTTTCTCAAGGTCAATTCTTTTTCTAGGCATTAAAATACAATTAACACTGGATTAAGAGAGAGGTGTCGGTGGGGAATCAAGAGACGTGGATTCTAGTTCCAATTTCTCCAGTAGAGGTAAAACAATAAACAAATTATTGAATTCCCCTGGGCCACAGGCATCTCATGTACAACATTAGGACAATAATATAATTCTTGCCTTTCAGGGCTGCTAAGAGGACCAACTGACATATCTTCGATTGCTTTTGTATAGTGCTTCATGTTGTATAAATGATGTTTGGAAGCCAAGTCTTATTATTATTATATGATCAATGCGTTATTTCTACAATGACTAATCCTTTCAGTTAGCTTTTACCCATTACAGAAAGCATACCACAGAGAATTGGCTTACTCAAATTATGTTTATTTAACTTCTAACCTCCCATTAATATGCATTATCATGGCTGGGAATTTTACAGCCTTCAAGTGAGGAAATACAGAAGGAATATCTGCATAGCATCCTCATACTTCAGCATTTCTCTTACCACAGTGAAGAATGATGTTGACTTTGACAATACTTTATCAATGTTATTCCCCGATCTGTGGGCCGGGGCTGTTATTTCTGTGACTTTGTTAGTGTAAACACTACTTCTTGAGGGGCTCATGTGACTGGACAGCTCACCCATCATAGATTGGTTCTTCTCCATCTTGCTCTCTTCCACCTGAAATATTTCCCTACCACTGTTTTTTGCTTCTTTCAACTTTGCTGCATTTTATGATATCCTAGAGCTCATTTAATGTTCTATTCCAATTCTTGCCTCAATTAGTCATTTAACAGAAAGATTGTGAACTGCTAAAATTTTGTTCCTCTATTTCATACATCTCTTAAAATGTTGAAAAGACAAAAGATACTCACAGGCTAATATTATTTTGTTTTACTCTCAGAAATATTGGCATTTGAATATAAAGTTAAAAGTCCAAAATCCCAATGACGGTGTGGAAATCTATCATCTATTAAAGAGAGGCTTACCATATAACCCAGTGTGCACAGAGGGTTTCGTTTTATACCTGGCATCTGTAAATAATTTTGAGAAAAGAAAAATAACTCAGAACAGTCTGAGCTATGTGAGTATGTAGGCCCAGAAGGACTTGAGTATGGGACTTCAGTCATTGCCCTCCTATGCCTGGGGGCAATTTAAAAAATTATTATTATTGTTATTTTGAAAAAGGGTCTCGCTTTATCTCCCAGGCTGGAGCACAGTGGTACAACTTCAGCTCACTGCAACTTTTGCCTCCTTGGCCCAAGCTATTCTCCTGCCTCATTCTTTCAAATAGCTGGGACTACAGATGTGTGCCGCCATGACCAACTAATATTTTATTTTCTATAGAGACAGGTGTATTAGTCCATTGTCACGCTGCTGCAGAGAAATACCTGAGACTGGGTTATTTATAAAGAAAAGAGGTTTAACTGACTCACAGTTCTGTATGGCTAGGGAGGCCTCAGGAAACTTACAATCATGGCAGAAGGCACCTCTTCACAGGCAGCAGGGGAGACAATGAGTGCAAGCAGGTGAAATGCCAGATACTTATAAAACCATCAGATCTTGTGAGAACTCACTATCACTAGAACAGCAAGGGGGAACCGCCCCATGATCCAATCATTTCCCACCAGGTCCCTCCCATGACATGTGGGGACTATGGGAACCACAATTCAAGATGATATTTGAGTGGGGACACAACTGAACCATATCAACAGGTTTTCACTGTGTCACATGGGTTTGTCTCAAATTCCTGGGCTCAAGCAATCCACCTGCCTCGGCCTCTCAAAGTGCTGGGATGACAGGCATGAAGCACCACACCCAGTCCCTGGGGGCAACTTTTAGAGTCACTTTGTTTCTGCCTAGTTTCCTCACCATTATCTTAGGTTTCTGGAATTTGTGATGCAAGTAACAATGCATAGCCAATCAAAAGATTATGTTATTTTAATGTAAATTCTTGGTAAACAATTTAGAAACTGACTCTTTGTTTAAAAATCCACTTGTAACTGCAACTAATCAGAGTGTATATTTAGAGTAACTTAAATCTATCATCCCTGGTTGCAGTCCTCAAATTTGGCCCAAATGAACTCTCTATTTAATTAATTTTGCCTCAGCTTCCTCCTTTAGGTCGACATTGTCAATAGCACTCCCCTGTCATCTGCAGACATGTCTTACGCTTTTTAATAAATAACATGATCACTCTATTAAGGATGACATTTCCAAAGCACCTTCCAACTCTTAGAACCAGCTATTAGAGCAGGAAGGGCCTTTAGAGTTATCTGCCAGCCTCTAACCATGTGGACACTGAGGAAAAGTTTCCGTAACTCCGATCAAGTAGGTAATTTAAGTTTGCCAAAAATTAGCCATGTTACTTGAACAAAATTATCCCTCTGACTTTGAGTTTTAATTCTAAAATGCTAGCATCAACCTAGAACTGATAGCAGCAGGAGGCAGACAGGGGTGAGTCCCCAGTGAAACCTGGTCTTCAAACCAAAGACAGCTTAAATTCTGAAAACCAAGCTACAAGTCTTAGATAAATCCACAGACTGGATTGGGAGCCTCTCTTCGCATTTGGTGAGCTTTTCTGTGATCGAGTCCCACCCTTCACCTATTTTACACATACCTACCTTTCCCTAATTGGTTTTTTACACTGTAGTGTCCATCTTTGAGTAGTGTCTTTTTTTAGCCTTTTTTATGTACTCGCAAATCAATCAGCACACACTCCCCCATTCTGAGCCCATAAAAAACCTGAACTCAGCCACACATTGGGCTATTCACTTTTGGGCCTCCTCTCACACAGAGGGCTACCCACATTGGGTCCCATCTCATTGTCAAGAGCTCTTCTGTTACTGAATAAACTTCTCCACCATGCTTACTCTTCAGTTGTCCATGTAACCTTATTCTTCTTGGATGTGGCACAAGAACCTGGGGCCTGCCAAATGCAGGTACAAAAAAGGCTATAACACTGTAGCCCTCTGCCTTCTGCTGGCACCAGGTAGCCACCCCACACAACGGGAAGCAGTGGTGGGGCTGGAGTGGGGCAACAGGACTGAATGAGCTGGGACATGCACCCATTTGCCAAAGTGTGCTGACAACAGGAACAAACTATAACACAAATGAACTGTGACCCTCCTGGGGCCCAGACCTCAGGGCTCCCAGAGCTAGAGCTGTAACCATGGTAACTCCCCCTTTGAAGCTCTGCAGTTTCTGATGTCTTCGAATTTTTCAGGCACGACCACGTTCCCCTTGTCTAGACACTGGCACCCAAGGTGGAAGCTGTGGGCTGAGTGTGGATCCCACGGTGAGTGTGGCGTCTAGACTAGTAGCACAATCCAAGTACAGGCTGCTGGGCTGAGTGGGGACAGCAAGCCTCGTGGACATGAATGAAACTGAAACAGAGGCGCCACCAGTCACAGGGGTCTCTGGCTGGTGAAGTGGCACCAAAAATATCCTGTGTCAGGACTTAGATGGTTTTTCTCTTTCTATTTAGGCTTTGTTGATATTTTCTGATTATAAAATTATACATAATTTTAAAAATGGAAACACTATGAACCATGTAATTATATTTTTTAAAGTGCCCTCATAACTATGCTCTCTAGTTATGAAATTTTATATTGATTAAATTTATCAGAAATTTCATATAAGAGTCCAAAGTGGGAGGATTACTTGAACCTAGGAGTTTGTGACCAGCCTGGGCAACACAGTGAGATTCCATCTCTATAAAAAGTTAAAAAAAAAAAAAAAAAAGAAAAAAGAAAAATTACCTGGGTGTGGTGGCTCATGTCTGTAGTCCCAGCTGCTTCCAGAAGCCAAGGTGGGAGGACTGCTTGAGCCTAGGAGGTTGAGGCTACAGTGAGCCATGATCACACCACTACACTCCAGCCTGGGCACAGAGTGAGACACTGTCAAAAAAAAAAAAAAAAAAAAAAAAAAGAAAGAAAGAAATTTAATATTGATTAAATTTATCAGAAGAGTTTCAAAGACTTTTTAAAAGAGATGGGATCTTGCTATGTTGCCCAGGCTGGACTCAAACTCCTGAGCTCAAGGGATTCTCCTGCCTCAGCCTTCTAATTATCTGGGACTCTCAAGGGATTCTCCTGCCTCAGCCTTCTAAGTATCTGGGACTATCGGCATATGCCACCATGCTCAGCAAGTTTTAGAGACCTTTCTAAAGGTAACAGGAGTCATATTGGGTGGTCTAAAGGCTGATGACCCTTTAAATTGATTGTTCTAGAAATTCATTCTATTTAATGGCACATAAAATAGAAATAGGGTGAGGGCACCTTTGTTTCTTCCCTTTGAAGCTCCCTTATCTTTTCATCAGGACCTGTCATTTGACTTTGCAAAAGCCCACTGATGAAGGCTAATGTGCTCCCTTTGGACTGATTCAACATGGTACGAATTTCCTTTGGTTGTATTGTAACTCCTGGACTGGAACACTCGTGATCCTCTTTGGCTCCTGTGGCTGTATTTTATTGCAGTGATCTTCCTGAACTGATCAATGGTGACAGTAGACAGATGTCCTGAGACTCCTTATTTCCCAGGATGAACTGTCATGGTGGACAGGCTCTCCATTGTTCATAGAATCTAGTTTGGATACCAGAAGCACATATCTAAAATATAATTCTGAACTTTCCATTATCATGAAACTAATTCCATAGAATAAATTGGCACATCTTGTTCCTAAACTTACCTAGTTTTTCTCACTAATTAATGTGACAATTAAGGGAAAAGAGGTAAAATGGCAAAATGAACCTAATAATACTCCCATACTTGTCTTAGTTACTGCAAGATCAAGGAGTTCACAAAGTCATTTTGAAGAATATAAAGGATCACTGAGACGCTAGGCATAACTGTTTATTATATTTGCTTTGTATTATTTAGGTGTATGTTCTGGAAACTTCTCATTTCATATCCTGCCTAAGTAGAAATTATTGTAGTTTATGACATTTGGGTTTCATAGGTGAATACAGTTAAGGTGTACTTTGCAGCTCTAGGCTATCCCAGGCACAGGGATTTTTAACACTGGTCTCTCCAGTTTTATTATCAGGTATACATTTGGCCTGGTGTGCATAATGTTCATCTCTTGGATTTAATAACCAGGTAATCAAGTTATGCCACTTAATTCTTTATCAAATGACAATCTGAGTACAAATCACTTCTAAATCATTTCTCACATTAAATTAATCCAAAAGTAGGCTTGTTGATAATTCTCCATTACTTCTCACTTATTTTCCAGTTTAGTAATTCCTAATTTTTCTAATTCTGAGGGCTCATGCTCCCTTGGGGTGCCTGGCTTCTGCTGTACATTAAGTCTGCCTTTGTTCTGAGCTTTACCTTCAGTAACCTGCTGCTAATTCTATGCTTTGAGCTCCTCAGAAGTATCTCATTAATCCTAGCAATAAAAAATATTTTTATGCAAAGCACATTTCTGGAAACTAGTAACAATACAAAAATAATAATACAACAAGAATGATGATATTTCTGATTATCCAGTGCCTCCCTGCTTGGATTTGATAGCCTGTTTAATAAGCAGCATCAGAAGCAACAACAGTAGATGATAGAGGTGTTTTTAAAAAATCGCATAGGATTACCCCAGCTACTCCTGGCCTGGCTCCTTCTGCTAATCAAATCGGTGATGCAATCTTTCCCATTTCCCAGGAGGCCCCTCTCTCTCCATAGTGATGGAGAATACATTTGATGCTTCTTACCCTGCCCTAGATCCCTCCTATCCCTTTGAACAGCCACTCCTGCTAAGGAACACAGTGACCCCACGGCATTTAGCTTTAGCCTGGTAGGCCGTTCCATCTTCTTTTTTCTCTTTCTGAATTGAATTGCAAATGTAGGCATGTCTCAGTAAAAGCACTTATGCTGTATTTCTCATCTGCGTCTTGACTCCTCTCCTCCTCAGGGACAGCAAAAACCCTGAGGAAATATAGTTGGCCTCAGTTAAGCTGGGCCTCTGATCAGATTAGCTCCCAGTTTAATAAGACTTGAGGTAGGCATCCCAGCTGTGCTCGCTCCCATTTCATGTACATAGAAGGATCAGTGGCTGAAGGCCCTTATTTTGTAGACTGGGGACTATGCATGTGATTTGGGGCTCTGTTTATCCTGAGGTTTAGACCTGAAGGAATATTTGTAGGTTTCAAAGGAAGAGGTTTAAAACATAAGAACAGAGAATGCTTACCTAGGGAAGGTGAGACAACTGTGGACTCACATACTTTGAGATCCTGCTCGCAGCTCTGAAGCATTGACCCCACACAAAACACAATTATTTTGATAGCATAAGGTCAAAAATCCTTCTATCTCTTCAGTCCTCTGGCTTCTTTTCCTAATAGGTAAAATGTGTTGCAATAACATAAAATAATTCTTAACATTCCTCTCTGCTCCTGACTCCCATGAGGTCCTCAGGCCCCCTATAAAGGCCTCTATGGGCAAGATATTTTGAGGAAAGAATGAGGAGGAGTCCACAACATTGGTCATTCATTCAACTATTCATGCATTTGACAAACATTCAGTCAGTGCTAATCAGACTTAGGCACTCGAGTTGTTACAGGAAGGGGCTCTCTCCTGTACCCCACTGGGAATGTCGGGTGATGATTCAGCAATTACAGCATTGCCTCTCTAAAAATTAAAATTTGGCAGCAACAGGGAGAGGCCATTTCCTCATGGTCCATACCTGTGAACATCAAAATGTTAATTGAATGCAGGCCCCAGGGAAAAGCAACTTCCTGAGCATGCGCATTAAGAGACAAAAGTTGCAAGGTACGATGTTCCTGGAACAGGCCACCAGAAAAGGGAAGAAAGCCTTAGGTGAGCATGAGTATAACGTCCTAAACACACTACCTGTGCTCAGTTCCAAAAGGTAAGGAAAGCACCGCGCCAGCAGGAAGACCACCCTAAGGGAAGAATCGTGGGAAAGAGGTGAGCCTATAAAGTCCTAGGATCAAGCTTAAAGCCCCCCGACTTTTTTTTTTTTTTTTTTGGCTTCTTTTTCTATCTTTGACCTTTGGGTGCCCACTTGGATCTCTTCCAAGGGTTCTTTCCTTTCTTTCCTGTTCTAAAGACTTTTTAATAAACTTCCATTCCTGTTCTGAAACTTGTCTTAGTCTCTTTTTCTGCTTTCTCAGCCGAATTCTTTCTTCTGAGGAGGCAAGGACTGAAGTTGCTACAGACCTGGACGAATATGCTGCCAGTAACTTGGGATAACTCGATCTCTTCCAGCCATAACAGAGTGACTAAGCACAGTGCCTGACTGCAAAGACCTCTTAGTTTAGTGAGGGAGATAAAGGATAATCATAATCCATGTGGTCAGAAAATCAAGATCCATACAAGGTATTATGGGAATAATAAGATTTATTACAAGAAGAAAAGTTGTCATGCCCTATTTATAAGCTAAGAAGAACAGTAAGTGTCTCCACTATTTCTCATCTCCTCCTTGGAACCTTCATTGTTAATCTTCCTGGCCTGCTCTGTGTCTTAACTCAGGATCTGAATTATGATCATTTTGCCTAGGATGAGGATGATAATTCATAGAAATTATTTGAAGCATTTTAAAGTTTGTGTTTAACTACAGCAGGCCCTCCAGGATCCCAGCACAGATCCTGTTGAATCTGCTCCTTAAGATATTTTCCAACTCAAATGTATCATCAAAAATGGAGGTTGGCCCAACCAAGCTGATGTATCTGTTTATTTATATTAATGAAGAATAGAAAACCAGCAATATTTCAAAATATTAGACATGTCTGCCTTTGAAAATAAACCAAAAACCATGGTAGGAGGATTGTTTTTATTGAATGATTTCTTGCTCTTTGACTTTGTAAGTTGATGTAGAGTGTTACATTCTTCTTCAAGTGTGCACAAAGACCTTTTGTTTTTCTGGGAAATTATCATTGTGTAATAGAAAAAATACTGGATTATGAATCAGGAGATCTGGAGTTTGGTTTTTGCTCTGCCATTAACTATGAAAGTGATCTTGGGTAAATTACTTAAATTCAGAATATTTTCTATTAAATGAAGTGGTTAATGCTCCCTAAGTTCGTTCCCTTCCAGCCCCAATAGTCTTTGCTCCTCTGTGAGTCACTGTGAGGGTGTTCAATGAATGCGTGTGGTTGACAAGAGAGGCATGTCACACAAAAAATTCATATAAGGATATGTCGTAGGATGGTTTCCTGGGAAGCAAGTTCTGAGATGAAGATTAGCAAGCAGGTAATGTATTAGGAAGTGCTTCTGGGATCAATCCCTATGAAATAGAAGGGAATGAAGCAGGATTGAGCAGAGGAACAAGTAAAGCTATGATACAGTCTCAGTGGAAGACACAGATGAATCTTCAGTGGTGTCCTGAGCTGGGAAAGTGGGCTGGGCTTTAATACCTTTCTGTGGAGCAGTCATTGGATGAAGCCTGGAATGAAGTGGCTCTCTTTAGCTTAAGGAATCTCCAATGGAGGCTGACAATTGACGGCTTTATTCAGTATAACTTCCAACAGCTGGAAGAATACATCCTTCATTCCTGAAGCATAATAATTGGTTTCTACCACAGGATGTCTGTGTGCTGTCATACTCTATTGGGCATCAGTGGAATGTATGTGAAAACAACACAGTGTTCATGCCCAAAAATGTTTATTTCTCCATCGCTCCATCCATCCATTCTTTTATGACCATTTTTTCCTTTTTGGCAATCATAGAACTGAGTTGGTGATTTCTCTTCCTAGCAAAAAGGAATCCTTAGTTAAGGAAGGAGATGAATTTATTAATTCCCTTCCAATCTGAAGCTACCTCTATTCTATAAACCAAAGAAAATGATTGAGGCAAGTCTCAATCAATTTAGAAGTTTATTTTGCTAAAATTGAGGATGCGCCTGGAAAAAAGAGACACAAGCCACAGTAGTATCTGGGGCTCATGTTTTTTACAAAGAGGATTTTGAGGACTTCAATATTTAAAGGGTAAAGATTAGGCAGGAGGGGAAAAGGGAAAGGGAAAAAAGGGAGGGTAGGTTATGAGATAAGTGGTCACATTCCTGTGAGGCTTTGATTAGCACTCACTGAATCAACATGTTACATGTGAAAGGAGCGAGTAGAAGAACAGTCAATTAAACATTTTTCCTGGATGGGTGGAAGGATGATTTCTTGTCTTTGTCCCAGACCTGTGAAGATAAGCTGTTAATTTACATTGTCAGGGTGAAGGAGGCCACCTGGGAAGACATGTGGCCTTCTATCTTGTAGCTGTCTGTTTAGGTACAAAAGGAAAGGCAATTTTTTGCATGACTCAGTTTCTAAGCTTAACTTTTCCCATTGGCATAGTGAGTTTGGGTTCCCAAGATTTTATTCTCCTTTCACAATTCTACAATGCTCTACCAATTAACAATAATAAATGTCAGTTGAAGACTGTTGACTGTGGTTTGTGTAGTGTTTTTAAATGTGATTTTGTTTGATTCTCACAACTAGCTTATGCATTTGGCTAAGCTTATATTAAGTCTTACTGCAGAGATGAGGAGCCTGAGGGTCAGTTTAGTAACTCGTCCAAAGTCATGGAGTCGGGATGAGATGAAAGGTAGACTTCGAGTACAGGTCTGTTGCTTTCTGGTCCAGGATGTTTCCATCATGTCAGAGCCAGCAGGAGCTTAAGGGCTATCTTGGAGCAGCTAAGAAGATCCAGGCCTGAGGCAGCCTGTCTTCCTGGAGAGTCCTTTCTCAGCTGAAGCTGAGTCATTAGACAGCACTGACTTCTAGGGGCAGAGGGCCTATGGTCTCTCCCAGTGTTTCAATTCTTTATATTTCAGCCTCCAGGAGCTCACTAAGCCCGTGCATAATCCTGTGCATATACCATCACTGGACCCCCTGAACTTGGTAATTTTACACACACAGTAGCAGAGGTTGTTCCATCTGACTTAATGAACAGGAAAAGTCTTGGCAGGTGAATGTAATGTTTCACCATACCATAGGCCTGTGCTTGTCAAATCTTAACTTGTATTTTTATCACCTGGAAATCTTGTTAAAATGCAGACCCTGGTTCAATATGCCCAGGGTGGGGCCTGAGATTCTTCATTTTAAGCAAGTGCCCAGGTGATGCCAATACTGTTGGCTCATGGACCAGTTTCCCACTCTCCCAGGGACAGAAACGCACAACCTTTCACAAAGGGAACTCTAGATTGACCTTTGCTTTAAAGGCTAAGTGGAGCCAATGATCTGAAAGAAACAAGTCATAACTACAGTGTCGTTACACGTTCTCATCTCTTCCACCACTTCCTAACTTCCACCTTTTCCAAGGAAGAAAAGAAAGAAGGAAGGTAGCAAAGAAGGGAGAAAGGAATAAAAGAACAACAAGGAATGAAAAAAGAATACCAGATAGGCAACGTAGTATGTGGTCAGAACCAAGCTATAGCTGTATATGATGCTAATAGCATGTGCCCAACACCGGTTTGGAACCTCTCTTATTTAGCAAGGTCAACATCATCCATTTTGTGAAAGAGGACAGGAAACCCTATACACGAAATTGGCAGATATTATGCTGTAGACTGGCAATGAGAATAAAGGCAGCCCTTGGGGTTAGAAGTCCAGAGGAAAGCCCTGTGATCTGGTTAAACCAGCTGCATTGAGCAGGCTGTGGCTAGGTATTTAGGCAAAAGAGTGCCCCTTGCTGCAGTCGCTGGGGTGCTGATTTACTCCTTGATGGTGTCTGTACTGTAGAATATGGCTTCATTTTCTGGCTTCTCAGGCTGGTGGAGAGGGTGGGTGGAAACAGATGCTTTTGAAGTGATTTCGCTGCTAAATCATTCAAATTGCTTTTTCCTAAGGGGCATGAAATATTTTCTGAGTTTTCACTGTATAGTTTTTCCAAGCAATAGAAGAGAGGGCAGAAAATGAAGGTTGGAAATAGCTTTAGTTAGTAATACCATACGGGGTGGGGGAGGGGCACTGTTTCCTACAAAGCAAGCTCTCTAAATACAAGGAGAAGTCATAAGAAAATCAGGGTCTGCTCGCAAAGGAAAAACTGTCAATGCAGTGGTGGAATATCCATGTGAATGGAATACTTAAAACAGGCACGGTCAAAGCCCCATGAGGTATTCTGTGCACTACAGGGTGGTTGCCAGTCATCCACTGCTTCCTGTCTCCATCCTGGTCTCAGAGTGGTGGTGCAGGGCTAGGTGGGATTGATGCTGACAGCGGCTGTCCATGTTCTCAGGGGTGTGTGTGTGTGTGTGTGTGTGTGTGTGTGTGTGTGTGTGCGCGCGCGCGCGGCGGGGGGAAGGGCGATGGATTAGACTTTCCAGGAGCATATGTCCCTGGAGACTTGGGGGAGAGCTGAGTTCAGGCCCTGGCGCCAGCCTTCCAGAGGGAAATCAGAAAGATGGTAATTAGGCATCTCCTCCCTCAGCCAAATGGAGAAGAGTTTGCTTTTCCTTAATGCCAGCCTGCAGAGATGAAAACCAGAAAGAAACAGCAGGATTTGCCTGCCATCCAGCTCAGGATTCCTGAAGCCCACAGTGAGAAGGTGCTGCTCTGAGTGTCAGTCACACATGCCGTGAGCTGTTGACTTGAGCATCCTGGTCTCCTTTTCATGAAACTTTTCTTGCAAATAAATCATATTTGATTCTCAAACACTGAAAACTGTGGCTTTCTGAGAAAATGGCACAGTGTAAGACAGGGAGATATACAGAATAGGGATGTGTAATTTTACTTAAAGGAAATCTCCATGGAATTGGAAATAACTTAAAGCTTAGAATAGCCTATTTTGCAAGAGCATTTGCAGTTTTTTAATTGATTTGCGTTTGTAATTCTGTTGAGTTCTACAACAGGCCTTGAGGCAGGCATTGTGATGACCATTTCACAGATGACAAGACAGATTCTGAAAGACGTTGACTTGTCCAAGGTCACATGATTAGTAAGTGGCAGATTTGAAACTCAATAAACCGTGTTCTGCTGCCTTTCACTGTGCTGTGACAACTATCTAAAATTCTATATTATTTTCCAGATGGCAACCTTACCTGCTTCAGGGATCTATTTTACTATTTCCTGTAGAACACAGACTTTCATCCTCTTTGCAATTCTTGGCAATACTCTTACTTAGCATTTCACTTGATATGTTAAAGACCAACATTTCCCCTAGCTGATGATAAGAGAGTGATGGAGAAACAGGTTGTCCCACCTATCCTCCTACCCACTGTGATTTTAGAGGAAGAACAGGGTGTCTGCTTTGCACCATTATTGCAGAGGTGATCCTAGATACCAGCTTTCATCACATTCTAGTAGCAAGTGGGAGATGGTAGAGAGAAGTAGGTATTGACATGGGCTTTGGATTCAGACCTCACTATGAGTGCCAGCCTTGCCACTGCTTATTTAATCTTTTGAGGGCTCAATTTACCCATCTCTGAAACAGGGGTAACAATGCCTCTCTCTAAGGGTTAAGGTAAAGAATACATGTGGACCAAATGGTCCCAGAATGTTAGTGCCTGCTATTTTTAGGTGCATAGATTTTGCAGTGGAATATTTGAAAAGAGATTGCCTTTGAAAGACTTGCAAAAATTCAAAATAATTTTGATGCAATTCAACTGAAAGGCCTTTACTTTCAGCTCTGTAACTCTCTGAGTCTAGGAAATACTGCTAAAATGTAAGCCTCCTAAGAGCTAAAGCTGTCTCATGGACCTTTGCATTCCTCACAGTTGCCAAGCACAAAGCCTTATGTTGAAAATGTACTCAATGAATTCCAGTTGACTAGGGTGGGATGGATGTAGGGAGTGAGTGTGTATGAAGGATGAGAAGATGGGGGTAAAGCTAAAGGCAAAGCTATTAAGGACTCAAAGACCTTGAATTATTGTAGTCCTCTTCTTTCTCTTGTACTTTTACCAGAGTACATTGTCAACAGAGTACACTGTCCACTCTCATGTTTATTGTCTTGGATACAATAAACTCTGCTTTACTAAAGATGTGAGAGTCTAGATTCACCAATAAAGGGATAACCTAAACAGACTGAACTTCCAACTTTTTCAGCTTTGCAGATAAGATTAAACATTTCTGAATACACTGCTGTGCTATTCTTGATCCACATCTTTTTCTTCTTGAGTATTCACAGAGACTACATTCTTACCTATCTTGTCCTTCTTTTCTCAGTAGACCAAGCTGGGCTTTCTGGGGTTCCATGGCCACTGCCATGATCACAGAAAGCTTCACCTTTCACCCAACAGTGGTCTTTAGCTTCAATTGAACTCTCCCTCTCAACTCCCTCCTAAAAGGCTCCTGTTTTACGAACTGTCTTTTGAAATCCCCACTTCTGTGGATCAGCTGAGGTCAGGAGTTCAAGACCAGTCTGGCCAACATGGTGCAACCCCACATCTACTAAAAATACAAAAATTAGCTGGGTGTGGTGGTGGGAGCCTGTAATCCTACCTACTCAGGAGGCTGAGGCAGTAGAATCACTTGAACCCGGGAGACAGAAGTTGCAGTGAGCTGAGATCATGCCATTGCACAACAAGAGCAAAACTCCATCTCAGGAAAAAAGAAATCCCCACTTCTGAACTGGAGAAAGCAGAAAGAAAAGAGGCCCTGCAAGAATTGAGATCAAAAGACTTCTTTAGATAAGCTTACTTGGGGATGGATGATCAGTAAAATGATCAGGATCTTTCTGGTGGGCAGAGCTGCCTATATGCATTGGTGAAGAAAGGAAACTATGACTAGGTGTGACATGAAGGTCGTTGATAGCCCCATTTAAACACAAATGGCTCTCCTGTTATGGTATTGAAAGTGCTCTGTGATTGTTCTGTATTATGTTTAGGACTTAGTCCTGCATTAGAGATGCACAATCAGAGTCAACCAGATAGGCCCAGTATCATATTCTAGCTTTGTCCATTAGTGAATCTAGGACCTTAGGAAGATTGCTTCAGTTTCCTCATTGTGCAAAATTGCAAATACTCTATCCCTTGTATGATTGTGGTAAGGAATACAAATAATGATTATAAACTGCTTCTTGGAGCCTGCTGTGTAGCAGAGGCACAGTAAGTAGGAACTATTTATTATTTTAGTATTCAAAGGCTATTCTTCCATAAGCCACTCACAAAAATATGAGTATACGTCCTGGGAGGAGAAATACCTTTTGCTTGTCAGTTTAACTAGTTTTACCTTGAAAACCAGATAGTGAGGTTCCAGGGAATGGAAAAAAGAAAGAAGGATGGTGGAAGTGGCCTAGAAAAATGGACAGGTATAACAGGAGGGTTGAATGGAGGTGGATACCTGTGTTGGGTAGTCAGAGGACATTGGAGCAGCCTTGAGAGCCCGAGAAGGGCAGGTGACCAAACTAGAAGGCAGTGTTGCCCACAAACCTCCTGGAAAAATATACTTATTGCTAAGATTGGACTAGTTGTACCCATGATCATTGTACCAGGTCACTATAGTTTGAGAATGCCCTTCATCACTGCAGCAGCCCATGAAGGCTTCCAGATAATTCTGTTCTCTGCTGCTTCCAGCTACAGCAGAAAGGTACTAGGTTAGAGACAACTCGAACATTTCATAAAACATTGTTATGAAGACAAAATGAAAACCAGGCAACGAGTGTATTCTGTTAGCTTGTCTGTTGGCCAATTGTTGGCCAATTCTGCCATAACAGAATGACTTTTGAATAATTTATCTAGAGGTGGAATCCACAATCTTCTTTCTCATTTCATCCAGATTGAGTCTGCTGTTCTGTGCTTTATTTATAGAATAGTCAGACTCCTTTCTTCCTTGAAGCCTACCTGGTACCAAGGGCACTAAGATTGTTAGGAGGCTTTTGTGTGCTAATTCAAGGCTGATGGAAGTGAATTTTGTTTTTATCATAATGACAGGAAGAAAATACATTTTGCTGAAAAGGTTGACCTTCTACTGGTATATGACTGGGTTTTATGAGCTATACTCTGAGTCCAGGCTGCTAGAAGCCCTATGTCCCTTACCTACCTACCTACCCATGCCCTGAAGTTTCCATCCAGATGTCATAAAAAACATTCCCTGAAATTGGCCTTGAGTAAAGAACTAGAGGATTTGTTGGTTGTATGGAGTATTCATCATGGAGGGTGGGAGTGGCAACACTGGTATACCTTCATAAGTCAAAACAAAAAAACTGTTGAACAGTTTGGAGTTTGCTGGGCCTAGTGAGCAATTTGTGGGTAAATTTTCTGTGCTATAATTCTTGTTATTGTAAGAAGAAACAAGTTTCTTCTTGAGTTGTACCCACAAGCAGATTTATTTGTCTCCTATGCATTTTTTAACGAAGTGATAAATTTAAAGAACGTTTTAAAGAACACCTGCCATGTTGCATCAAGGGTCTTTGGTGCCTCTTAAAAAATAATCTCAAAAAAAGCAAAAAACAAAACCTCAATTTCAGAAAAACCTGAAGCACAGGAACAGCCAAGGGAATGCAGCAGCCATCTGGAAAGCCTGACCAAAGTAGGAGATATGCCCAGTTGTAGTACAGTAAGTGTGAAATCTTTTTTTCTTACTTGGCCTGTGATGTTGATTTAATTACATTTTTAAAAAGAGAAAAAAGTGCTTTAAGAAGCAACATTCTCCCCTTGTAATTGAGGGAAATGGGCTATTTTAAGGAAGCATCTGGTCAAGGCAGTTCAGAGAGGTAACCTGGTCCACTGGAGGGAAACAAACAGAATCACCATGGGTATAAATAGAAGCACTAGGATTCTACTAATAATTTTATTATTTTTTGAGCTGTTCCAGGCATTGCTATGTTTAATTTTTGCACAAAGTGTCAAGTAGGTTCCTATTATTTCAGTGAAAAGGAAAAGATTAACTATATCAAGTATCAACCTAGGTTTTTAAAACTGATCAACGAGAAAGCTCATATTTAAACCCAAAGTCTGTTCTCATTTCACAGAATAACACTTCCTTGTTTCTTGCTTATTCTTTATTATACCACACGTGAATTAATGTCTTCTTATTAACCATGTATTCCAGTTGTTTATTCAGCATTCATTTAAGCAACATTTGTTGAAAACCTCCTATTTTCCAGGAATTATAGGAGATACAACAATTAATAAGGCAAAGTCCCTATTCTTGAGAAGCATATAGTCCATTTGCAATATAATTGCAATAATTACAGTAGAAGGCAGAATGTAAAATGTGCCAAAAGAGAAGTATGTATCTTTACTTCCCCATTTCTCATTCTCACAGATAATCAATAATTAATCCTACTTTGTATTTTGCTCATACCTGTCTTCCAAGGAAACCAAATGCTTTGCATATATTATCTTGTCAACACTCCCAATACTAGAACAGCATCATATTTGAGTTCCAAAAACGTATCAGCTTGTACAACCATTTCAGCCAATCTCACACTTTCTCGTGTCGTAGCAGTGACACAATATACTGCAATCAGCATTGATGATCTGAAGTACACAGCACCTGCACTGGGGTCACACACCTCAGTTTTATTTAGATCTTCATGGGCACACAGCCCAATGTTTTGGGGGGGGTGTGTGTGTGTGTGTGTGTGTGTGTGTATGATGATTTTTATATATCTATGATGGATTAAGAAGCTAGTCAGTAGGGCAGCAGTGAAAGTTGGGATGGAAAGGGAGGTGGAGAATGAAGCAATTTAATTTCATTTGGCCAGCCACAGAAGACAAATGCTAAAAGGAAGTTACGGCAATATTGAAACACGGAGTTGTAATGAAGTCTGCGTTTTATGGAAGACTGACTATGTGCCAAGCATGGTGCAGAGTGCCTTACTTTCATGATCTCATTTAAGTGCTCCCCCAGCTTAGGAAGATGGCACTTGCTTTTTCTATTTCTTTCCAGGTGAAGAAACAGGGATTCAGACTGGCTAAGTAATTTGGCTTAGGCTGGTAGTTAGACTGAAGTGAGCTGGAGTTTGGCCATAAATCTGCTTCTTTAAACTCAGGTCCTTAATGACTATGCCATTTCCCTTCCCAATACTGCGAGAACCAAGAGAAACTGTATGTAGATAGATGCTAGGTATCTGAGGAGACTGTAGGCAAGAACCAGGGAGGAAGACAGGAATTGGGAAGCACTTGGGTTTAAGATGGAGACGTGAACTGTGTAACAGTGAGGACTTGGTGAAATGACAGAAGTCCGACTCAAGCTACCTTAAACCATAGAGGATTTTGGGGGGTTAGGGAACCAAACTGTGAGAGCTGTAGGAGTAGAGATGATCCCGCAGCCTTGACCTAGGAAAATGAAAGCCTCAGGTCTGTTTGTCTGTCTCTATCTCCCAATCTTTTATCTCTGCTTCTTTTTTCTTTTTCACTATTTGAGACCTGCTCTCCCCATAAGCCTGAACCCATGGTTACAAGTTGCCTCAGAATTTTAACTTTATATATTTTATTTTTAAAAAATTTTTGAGATGGAATCTCACTCTATTGCCCAGGCTGGAGCGCAGTGGTATGATCTCAGCTCACCGCAACCTCCACCTCCCGGGTTCAAGTGATTCTCCTGCCTCAGTCTCACAAGTAGATGGGACTACAGGAGCCCGCCACCACACCTGACTAATGTGTGTGTGTGTGTGTGTGTGTGTGTGTGTTTTCAGTAGAGACGGGGTTTTACCATGTTGGCCAGGCAGGTCTCGATATCCTGACCTCGTGATCTGCCCACTTCGGCCTCCCAAAGTGCTCCGATGACAGAGAACTTTATTTTTAAAGTGTCGTCACTTGTAATGAAAAAGAGATTTTCCCTATAAATTTCAGTTAGAAAATTCCCAGGAAGAGTTTCTGATTGGTTTTGCCTAGATTATTTATCCTCTCTTTGGCTACAGGAACACTGATTAGAACCTTACTCCAGTCAACCAAATAGTGACAATCAGAAGAGCATTCTTTTCTCTTCTAGAAGAAAAGGAAAAGGGGATGTTGGACTCGCAATAACAACAAATGTCTGCTATAAGCAGAAGCCAGATTGGATATCAGAATAACAGACTTAAGAAACTAACCATGCATGAGAAATGCACCTTAAAATCAGTTTTTTTTTTTTTCTGCCTTATAAGGCTTTCCACTCAGTCAGAATCTAGGAACCAAGCCAACCCAAGTTTATACCATCATAGATCATAGAATCCTGCTGTCTCACATCCTTCTCACTGCTGTCTATGATCCAGCCCCATTGTCCTTCCTTTGACTACTCTTTTTATGTACCAAGCTCATGCCTTCTTAGCTTATATGAGCTGTTCCTCTGTTTGCAATAATTTCTCCCCAGTTATTCAGATCCCAACTCAAATGTC
The DNA here is from genome assembly GCF_000951045.1 of Mandrillus leucophaeus. NCBI lineage: Eukaryota > Metazoa > Chordata > Mammalia > Primates > Cercopithecidae > Mandrillus > Mandrillus leucophaeus. Next base: position 666,675 of record NW_012100544.1, on the reverse strand, counting down.
ACCTCCTTATAGAGGACTTCTCTGAACACCTGTTTTTGTTTTTTATTTTTTGAGAACACCTGTCTTGTTCTGTTGCCCAGGCTGGAGTGTACTTGGCATGATCACAGCTCACTGTAGCCTCAGTCTCCCAGGCCCAGGAAACACTGCCACCTCAGCCTCTGGAGTAGCTTGGACTACAGGTGTATACTGCCATGCCTAGCTAATTTTTTTTTTTTTTTTTTTTTTTTTTTTTTTTTTTTTGTAGAGATGGGGGTCTCATTATGTTGCTCAGGCTGGTCTTGAACTTCTGGGCTTAAGCAATCCTTCTCCTGCTTCAGCCTCCCAAAGTGCTGATTTTGATTCTAGGTGTGTGCCGCTGCACCTGGCCATCTGTTTAATATAAAGTAATCCCCTGCCAGTTTTATTTTGTAACAGTAATTGTCAGTACTGAAATTTTCATTCTGCTCTTTTCTCCCCTCCACATATCTTCCTTTCCATTTCATATTCCTGAAACATACATTTTGTGAAAACAGACATCTTTTCTGTTTTCTTACCTGCTGCAATGCCAGTATCTACAATAATGTCTGACACACTGTGTAGGTCCTTAATACATACTTGTGAAACAAATAATTAAGTGAATGAATCCTAGATTTAAAAGAGAACATGGCATTTCACTTGGACATATTTGTACACAAGGGGTGCTTCCAACATGTTTATGAATTTTTTAAAAGTCGGGAGAATCCAGGAAATTGGTACAATTAGCATCTGCAGAGATACTGCTGAGCTTGGATGTTATAAGCAAAACCTCACATCAAGGTTGAAAGGCAAACATTCACCTTTCTCTTCCATATTGGAAGGCAAACATTCACCTTTCTCTTCCATATTCTCATTAGATTGTAAGAGCTGTGTGAGTGATATTTTGAAAAGACCTGGCTTCATGCATGGCTGTCATTGATTGAGCATATATCCTATGCCAGATACCATGCAAGGTACTTTACATGGATTAGTTCCAGTTCTGAGACTTGACACAGTAGTAACTTGCCCAGGGGCCCAAAACTTGTAGAAGGCAGGAATGGGATTAGAACCCTTACCAAATGTTCTAGCAGATGTTGGGGGAGATTTCAGAGTATGTTCTTTACCACAGTATGGTTGAGGTCTGATAAGTGGTATTTGGCCACAAACCTCTCATTTTTACCTATGTCTGGGATATAGATGAACAGGTGAAATTCTATTCAATGCTGTCCCAGAGGTTTTTGTCTCTAGGACAGTGGTTTAAAAGTATGGTCCCCGGACCAGCACATCAACATCTCCTGAGGACATGTTAGAAATGCACATTCTTATGCTTTATTCCTAACCTCCTGCATGAGAAACTCTGGGGATAGACCCAACAATCTGTTTTTATTTTTATTATTATATTTTCTGAGACGGAGTCTCACTCTGTTGCCCAGGCTGGAGTGCAGTGGCACTATCTTGGTTCCCTGCAGCCTCCACCTCCTGTGATTCTCCCGCCTCAGCCTCCTCAGTAGCTGGGATTACAGGCTTGCGCCACCACACCCAGCTAATTTTTGTATTTTTAGTAGAGACGGGGTCTCTCCATGTAAGTCAGGCTGGTCTCGAACTTCTGACCTCAGGTGATCCACCCGCCTCGGCCTCCTAAAGTGCTGGGATTACGGGCGTGAGCCACCACGCCCAGCCAAATGTTCTCCAATTTTAAGGACCTGTGTGATTGTATAGGACCCAGGATAATCCAGGATAATCTTTCCATCTAAAGATTCTCAATATAATCGCGTTTGCAAAGTCTCTTTTGCCATTTAAGGTAATAAGTATGCTGGTCCTGAGATTAGGACATGGACATCTTTGGGGAGCCATTGTTCTGCCTACTACAGTTACCATGTGGGACTTCCTGTACTACAACTAGCAAAGTCCTGGGTAAAACAGAGACAAGTTGGTTCCTTAATTGAGGTGTCAATGTACAGAGAAGAGCAATATTGCTTTGGTGGAGGCCGCATCCTGCAGTAGTGAAAGAGACTCTGGAAACAAGCTTCAGAACTGGGCATAGGTCAAAGGAAGGCAAATGTGTCTTCTTGAGTTGTCCATTTAGTGATTTTGTGTAACCTGATTCAAACTTTCTGTTTTTCATGCTATAATATGATCTACTATTTGTAGACCTTCTTTTGGTGACGAGTCTAATCATGCTAATTTATTATTAGTCACTAACTGTGGGTAATTCACTGTTGCTTATAAAATACTACATTAACGAATGCTACCATTGACTTACCAAGTTCTGATGCTAGCAAAAGCAAATCACAGCTTTAATTGTGTGAATCTGGCTCTGTGTGTGTGATCAGCATGTGATCAGGGTCTTGCTGAGTCTAAAGAGAACTGGTGAAGCACATTCACAGGAATCCAGGCTGCAATAGTAGCTCTTGCAGGGAAGTAATGTTCCGTGAGTATTTTATTATATATAGTATATATTAAGGACTTATTTTTCCTGTGTAAATACCTGGCTCTCTCTAGTTTTAACATCTTTTCAGATGAGGTGCCCCAGAACAAAATGCCTCCTCCTGTAAACAAGATAGGAATGGGTACACACATAAAGTATTGATTATGTAGCTAAATTTTTGTGAATGTAATATAAACGTGGATATATGAAACCAGGAGCCTGGAAATCGAAGTTGAGTGAGGGCTTTTCCCATATGAGATCAGAAATGCTGTTTTCCGTTATGACACAGCAACTTCCCCATAAAGGAGAGAGCACGGTCCTTGGAATGAAGACAGACATGACAGAATTTAAATCCGAAATCCACTCCTCATTCACTGTGTAACCCGGGAATATTTCTTATTTTTTAGAACCTTATTTTCCCCTCTTTTAAAAACAGTATAATACCTTGTTTTTGTTCTGAACATTAAATAATAACATATATTAAGTATCAAGTGTCTGGTAAAGAGTTGGCACAAGTAAATGTCAGTTGTTAACATTATGGGTTCATTTTTCAAATATGTCTTCAATAATAAGGATATGTCAAGGTGCTTTAGCACAGTAGTAGCTATTTCCACTCCTTGAAAGGCCATTCATTCAGCAACTTTTATATTCTGTGTCTGCTGAAACTGAAAGTATAGCAATTAAGAAATGAGGAATTCCCATCCTCTAGGAGCTCACAAGCTTCCCGGAGAGATGACACTCGCTTGCACTGGAGGAACCAGTGAGTGACATTTGGAGGAGCACGGTGCACACCACACTTTGGCAGCAGCATGAGTTGAGCTAAAGCACAGCGGTGAGATGCAGTCTGGTCTGTGTTGGGAATTAAATGTAGTTTGGTACTGCTGCAATATATCAGAAAGGAAGTCGTCAGAATTGAGACTGAAATACCAGCTGTAGCATGAAAGACCTATCTCATGGTAGAGAACGTGGGCATTATCTGTGCATGATGGGAATTCACTGACGGATTTTAGGTAGGGAGTGAGGTTACCTAATTAAGATTTTAAAAATATCACTCCTGCTACCTTATGACGAACGGATTGATGGGATGCAAGAGTGAAATTGGGGATGCCATTTAGAGGGCCTTCTCAGTCATGATATCTACATGCAATAAAAACCAACTAAAGTATCTCATGAGACTTTAATTAAAGAACTACTTACAAAGTAAGTGTGAGTGGGATAAAGGGAACCGTCAAGACTAGTAACACAATGGGAAAAGAGCAACAGTGGGAATTGTTACCAATCCCAGGCAAGAAGGGTTAAGGGGAGGAAATAGTGAAAGCTGGGGCGAGGAAGAAAGGGCACCCTGAGGCTGTATCCCTTCTTAAGTCAGGTTCTCCAGAAGCAAACTGAGAGAAGGACTCATGGGCAAGTGGTTTATTTAGAAAATGTCCCCAGGAGAAACTTGTAAAGATGTAGGGGAAACAGGGAAGGGGAAGAAGCCATGGGTGAGTACCACTGCATCAGTGCCTGGTGAAAGGAAGGTGCTGTGCAATGAACTAGGGATTACTGGGAGTCAGAAGGCCTGGAGCCAGGTCCTGTCCCACCTAAGTCACTCAAATTCCCTGGGTTTCAGTTTGATCACCTATAAAATGTGGAAAATACATTCTTACGGAACCATTGTGGGGACGAAATAAGGAGATATGAGGGGTTTTTAAGGTATTATGCCAATGTCAGGTTCTAGGATATTAGGAAAACTGTAAACTTTTGAACCTGACTGGTCTGGGGAATGAGTGCAGAACTAGGGCCATGCATGAAGGCTGGCCATAGGCCCTCTGGGCCCCATGTGTGTGCTCCAAGCCTGCAGTCAGGCAGTCTTTGAATTAATTCCTGAACACTAATGGCTGTATTTTTGTGGTGAACAAAAAAGATCTTGCCAAATGAAGTTTTAATTTTGTATGGTGATGAGAATAATGTAGAGAAACTTTATAAAATATTTTCACCTTTTAAATTAGGCATCCACCTAAGTGATGAAGGCATATAGGTACTGTTAAAAGAAAAACTTCAGCCAAATTAAACTTAAAGGAGTCGAACTGAGCAATGAACGATTTGTGGATTGGGCAGCTCCCATAATCACAGCAGATTCGGAGAGACTCCAGGGATGCCTTGCGGTCTGAAGAAATTCATAGACAAAAAAAGGGAAGTGACGTACAGAAATCAGAAGTGAGCTACAGAAACAACTGGATTGGTTACAGCTTGGCATTTGCCTTATTTGAACACAATTTGAACACTTGGTAGTGTCTAAGTGGTTCAAGTAAAGCTGCTGGGATTGGCCAAGACTCAGCTATTGTTACAGGGGCATATTTCTAAGTTAGGTTTTCAATCTTGTCGGACTATTAAGTTAGGCGGTAGTTCATCCACAAGGACTCAAATATAGAAGTATGGAGCCCTTCTCAGGCCATATTTAGTTTGCTTTAACAGTACAAATTTCTATGGCTGTTGTATTTTTAAAGGGCAAATGTATCTGATATTGAGTCATTATGATAGTATGTACGGGTTGTGCTGGTCAACCACATGGCTGTTTATCTATTGTTATTGGAAATCTGACAGTATATCAAAATGAATAGAATCACTGCCCAATGAAATGATGTCAACATCCAATTATTGTCATGATTGCCATTTTATATTTCCCTTAATTTTTCTATAAGCATCTGGGCTACAGAGTTGTTTCTCACTTAATGATAACTCTATGACACCATGAGACAGTTCAGTAAAACTTTTTGATGTGAAAGGCTCATTACCTCCTGATGCTGAGCAGAAAAGTAGCTAAGGATAGTGTCTCTCATAGCATGTGATTGCATTGTGATCAACTCACAGGTTACTTCCTTTAGTGGCAGCAGGAAATACTGGTAACCTTGGCAACACTGGTGGCCCTTCCCATCCTCTTTTAATTGAAATGGTTGTTGCTAGGATACAGCCTAAAGCTAAATGGAGAGAAAAAAGAGGAAGCAAGAGAATGAAAGAAAGAGAACCAGAAGGGGAGAAAAGATGAAAGAGAAGAAGAGAAAAGAAGAAGGGAGAGAATGAGAATAAGAAAGGAAGATAAAATGAAAGTATTGGATGGTATTTGAAGGGCAGACTTATGGGCATGAAAGAGGCTATTAAATTATAGTTGAAATTAGAGAGCATGGGGTGGGGGTAAAAGCGGAATGTTAGTTCTTGCCTTACTAAAAATCAATTATTCATACTTCATTTTGACTTTATGTTTTCTCAAGCAAGTGACTTCTCTTTAATGTGGGTGTTTTTATATTGCCTTGGAAGGGAAATGTTTATTAGCTACCTTTCTCTTACTTTTAATCAACCCCAAAACCCCATCAGCATTCTTTCTTCTGATGCTTTATTTGTCTACTGTAGCCTGAAAATGAAATATCTGCAGAGAGCACTATATTACAATGCAGTGAATACTCTTCTGTCAGAAGGGTATGAGCTGAGTTTTTCTGGTGTCTGGGGGAAACTATGACCCCGTCATCCATGCTTCTGCCCTCAATCTCCTTTTGATGCATGCATATGCTTGGATATGGGACGTAGACAAACAGTTTCAGCAGCTGACATCCTCTGAGTTCAGGGGGATAGTTATGATTATTCTGGGTGATTGTAGCTTTTTGAAGCAGAAGAGTCACATCATGCAAAACTTACAAATGAAGAGAACTGGCAGTTGTGCTGAGTGATTCTTCTCTTCTGTGGTATGAAAAGGAGTCACCCTGGGTACATCCCCTATTTCCAGAAGACAGGTGTATTACTCAAAATAGAGTCATAAATTAATTATGTGGCTTTTAAATCTGGGCTTTTTTGTTACAATGAAAGGGATTGTGTACATGTTGTTTACTATGGTATTTTCAGCACCTACAAGAGCACCAGGAAAATGGTAAGTGCTCAGTGAGTTATGATGAGTCAATGAGAAAAAAGTCACTTTAACTTTCTGGGCAATGGTCACCTCATTGTTCCCAATCTTAGTTTAGAGGGTGCCCAGCCGTGGCCTCTAGATGTGGAGCACCTAGGACTCAGCTTATTAGCAGAGCAACTTCCCTCTGACCATGGTAATTGATTCAAGAATGAGTTCAAGGGTGTGGCAATTCCACGTACTTCTGGAAAGTGAGAAAAGTGGTCTAGGGCTAGGATTTGGTATTACACCTGTAATAGGGTATAGACTAAATTGTAGTATTTTTGAAGGTTAAAAAAATAAAACCTCACATTAAAAAAAGTTACCAGCAGTTCTGTCTTCCAGGGTATAACTTTGAAGTAGACTATCCTCTGTTTCAAGAAGAGCCGTTTAGCATGCATTTCTGGTTTATGTCAATGTGAATATTTTGTGTAATAAGGGAAGATCTGAAATGATAAGATTTCTGTACAGTAATGTAAACTGAGGACATCTTTTAGTAGAAATCACTCCTCCAGATAATTTCAATTACGGAAATTTTCCTTAAACTTCCCTATGCCTATGCATTATCACATGTTCTCATGGAATTGCATGTGTCTGTCCTTCAGCAGTTGCTTAGAACAGGAGGACTAGAGGGATATGTGGCCTGAATTATCCATCACTTCTTCCACACTCCCTAAGGAAACACTGTGAAAGAATAGGATTGTGATTGGCATATAAACCCTGGATTATAGCATTAGTGCCTTAGCATTATTTTATCTAATACTAAATGATCCAGACGAGAAACATGTTATCAGATTATTGAGGCATTTTTTTTCTTTTGGGGAATATGAAGTTGGACTCTATCCCTAGACTTAGAAGAAGATGTTTCCCTGAGAGAAATGGATATGCACTCTTTCACTTATCTTGGGGTAAAGCTAATCTAGAGATGGATTTAGAGAGGAAATCTTGGAATTGGATGATGAACTAATTTTCTCCTATTTCTGAGTCTAGGGAGTTGGCCATGAGCTTGAAAGATGGAAATACCTACGCTGTGGTCAGTTGGGCCATGTAACGTAAAGATTACCCAGGACTTAGGCAGAAGGGACCCTGAGGTTCAGTGTGAGTGTCTGGCGTTAAGACACTGCGGTAGCAAGTTTATAGTCTCTTCATTATCCCCAGGTCTTCAGTCAAGTCTTGTTAAAAGTTACAAGACTTGGTCTCAGCTGTGCTATGGGTGGAAGGACAATAGAGTGGGGTGGAGGAGTTATCATTCCTTTATTTCTTTATTAATTATAGAGCACTATTATGATTTGGGCATGCTCCTATGCACTAGGAATGAACAAACTTTCAAGTTTCAACAAACTTGAAAAAGCCCCTTATTGTCACCTTATATATTATTTATTTGTTTGATTATTTCATTTTATTAAATGTCTTCCTTTATTAGATTGCATGTTCCATGATATAAGTACAGAGAAGAAAATAACAAAGGAGGATGAGGGATAGAGAGTGATTGGTGAGTATGGAAGACCCTTGAATGAGTGATTTCTAATTGGAGCGCTGAAGGAAGTGAGGGAGCAAGCTATGTGGATATCTGATGGAGAGCATCTCAGACAGAGACCAGCAATTGCTAAGACCCTAAAGGAGAGGCACTATTATTGTGTGTCTCAGTTCATTCATGCTGCTATAAGAAAATATCATAAACTGTATAAATTACAAATAATAGAAAATTACTTCTTGCAGTGCTGGAGTCTGGGAGGTCCGAGATCAAGGTTTTGGCAGGTTCAGTGTCTGGTGAGGGTCTGGTCTCTGCTCCTAAGATGGTGCCTTGTTGCTGCATCCTCCTGAGGGAAAGACAGCTGTGTCTTACATGGCAGGATGGACAGAAGGGCAACGGGGCCTAGCTAATCCTCTCTGGCCCTCATATAAGGGCACTAATCTCATTCATGAGGGCAGAGCCCTCATGACTTAATCAGCTGCTAAAGACCCCACCTCTTAATACTATCATATCAGGGTTTAAGTTCCAGCACATTAATTTTGGAGAAACACATGCATTCAAATCATAGTGCTTCGTTTGAGGAACCTCAGTAACAAATCCAAAAGACCAAGAGCACAGTGAGTGAAGGGGAGGCTAGTAGGAGAGGAAATCAGCAAGGTAAGGAGTTTTTTAGGTCATCACAAAGACTTTGGATGTTTCTCTGAATAAGATGGAAAGCTCTCAGAGTGCTTTTGACAGAACTGACATAATCTAACTTACATTTTAAAAGGATAACTCTGGCTGAGGAGTGGAAAATGGACTCTAGAGAATAATAGCAAAGCCGGGAGACCACTTGGGTAGTTTTTGCAATAATCCAGGTAAGGACTGGCTTTAGGTCAACAACTTCATTCTCAGTCCACATTCAGTCTGATTCTCTCTGTCTTGAAATTTGGTTTATTCCTTTATGCTAGCACTCTTCACGTCTGTCTCTATCAGTGGATAGAGACAAGCTATCAAGTTTGCAGCTAACATTTATATTTAGCAAACTCTCTTTATACCTAATAGATGTTCAATACAGTTCTGTTAAAATAAGTATAAATATGTCTGGCTATGGAAAAAAGGAGTATAATCCCTTGATACTTATTAAGACATTGAGATAGATAATTTTCAGTTAGGGTGAATTCAGAACCTAAAGCAGACAGGTGCTTAGCAGAACAGGGATCTATAGATAGGGCCAATCAGAGAAAGAAAGGCTTTACAATAATAAGTATAACTCTTCCAGAAACCAGTTGGCTCCTAAGATATTATTTTCCGCTTAAAACCCTCTCACCACAGCGTGAAATAGGCATCCATTGGTTGGGGTGGGTTGGGGTTGGGTGTGTGAGTCGTACCTCTTGAAATTTCCATATTGCTTGGATTTGTACAATAGGCATGAGAAACAGAAATAGATATAGCAAGTGCAATAGAAAGGATTACTTCACTTTGAATGATTGAGGCAGATATTGTGTACATCAGGGACTCGATTTTGAGAAATTGTGTCTAGACAGTAAGTGGCCTGCAAAAAGTCTATCAGCTCTGGTACTAGGTAGCAGAATAATAACCCGCATTTATTGAGTGCTTATAGCCTGGGCCAATAACTTAATATTAATTATTATCCTTAGATCATTTCTTTAAAAATGTTACCATCTTAAGAAGAAACGAAGGCCAAAAGACAGTATGTAGCTTTCCTAATTTTAGGAAATTAATTTCCTAAAATCCTTAATTATTATTAAGCCGTGAAGGCAGAATTCAATACCATGTCAGTCTGGCTCCTTAGTCTATACTTCGTATAGCACTTGGCTTCAGACTTCAATAACAAGGTCAGAGATAAGACTTGATACAAAGAAATATCATAAGATTAAAAGATATTTTATACTAGAACCTTCAGAGGATACTGCTCCAACCACCTCTCTTTAAGGATTCAAGTATTCTTAATGAGTGGGATATGAGTAGTAAGCACATAAACCATATAGTAGTTGAATTTGATGTATTATTTGTAACTGACATTTATACCTAACAGGCAGTAAGCTATATATACTTAATTCTACAATGTGCAACACTTTTTAAATAACTCTTTTGCTGTCTTCTGTAGATTCCTAGGTTAGAAGAAACTCTCAAGGGAACAGGAGTGTCTACACTGATAATACTGTTATTATCTCAGTTTCTTATTTGGATCCGCAAACAAACAGCTACTTATTAAATTGGTACAAAAGTGATTGTGGTTTTGGCATTGAAAGTAATGGCAAAAACCACAATCACTTTTGCATCAGCCTAATATTTGCCCTGAAGATGCCCCTGGGTGCTAGATTAAAGTTAGGATGAGCACTGACCATGTCGAACGGTGTTTCTCAAAGTACAATCCTGGTACCACTCACAATAGTATCACATAGGGAGTCAGTTGAAAATGTGTAGTCCTAGATCTCACTTCAGACCTATTAGATTAGAATCTTTGATAGAATCTTAGATAGGCCCACAAATCAATAAACTCTCCAAAGGTTTCTTATCAGTGGTATGCTCCTAAATGTTTAACACTTGGATCTTGGGGGAGGGAAGAAAACCCTGACTTACAGCATTTACCAAATTTTATTAGGGACTATTTTCACTACCCTATAGTTCAAGTTTGCAGCTAACATTTATATTTAGCAAGCTCTGGTTTACCTTACCTCCTTCCCCCTTCTCAGCAAACAGATAAATCTTTCTGTTTGATAGTTGCTGCCAGTCACACCTCTCCTCCTTCCCTGCTTCTCCCCTTCCCCCTGCAGCCAATCCTCCTCTTTTTGGTGAGTGTATTCCTTCCTCCCACAGCACTAGGGGGATGTCCACTAGTTCTCATTTGTGTTCTACATGTAGCTTCATTTTGCATGTGGCCAACAAAGCTGGAAATTTCAGTGCAGCTTCTCCACCCTTTCTTCTGAAATAACATTTGTATAAAAAGAGGCTACAAGAATAAAGGAAACTTAAGGAACTGATCAGACCTGGGAAAGGAAGGCTGCTGCCTTAGACTGGAAGCTGATTCGCTGTCATCTCTTCACTCCAAAGAGAAGTGACCGAGAGTTCTCCACCCCAACCACAGAGTCAAACATATTGCCTCCTTCACCCTGAGGCTGACCTCAGAGGCAAGTGCAGTCCTGTCTTCCACCTCATCATGCTGTCACCTGGTAATGCATCCCTGACATATTCTTCTCAATAAACCTTTTAATGCCTGCTCTTCTCAACACCTGGGGCCTGACCCTGAGCGACGGTCTCAGAAAGAGACCCTGAAGTTACTTTCGTCTGTTGCAGGATTATCATTATACATCAGCGGGCTTTTCTTTTCCCAGTAGGTAATCAGTTTGGTGACTACAGAGCCCCGTGGCATGAGCAGTGTAAGGATCTGAATTGTATGCCCTGGCTTATCCTGCTGTGGAACTTCAGTTGAGGAGTTCACAGTGCAGCCTTCCATTTTCCAGCCATAAAAGACAAATAGTGATGTCATAAAAGCTCACACCCAGACATACACACACACACACACATTTCATGGGCATATTTAAAAGATAAATAGGGATATTCATGTTGTCAGTCTGGACCAATCCTTTAGTTGGCTGGATAACAATCTTGGAATTGTTTGGCATGCCATGTAAAGGTGTAGGATTTTTCAGAGACCTTAGAATGGGCACCTGGTCTTTTCACCACCAGAAGGGGGTGGTGACTGCTGAAACTGTCCAAAACAAAATCTTCTGAAGCACACTGTTCGGGCCATGAGGACATTGTTTTATCCCAACCAAATTCTTCAAGCAATCCCATGTTTTCTTGGTTTGTCCTCACAATAGATGAAAGACAGTTGGCCATGATTTCTGGTATAAATGTCTGTCTCATAGGGCAGAGACCATGATTAAGTTATTCCTTGGTCTTTTCCCATTCCGTGAGCATGACCTAAGTACTGAATGCCAAGTGAATACTCAGGTGAATAAAGCAAAACTCTCTCCACAAGAATAACAATACAGGCACCAAAATACATAAAGTATGGAGTGAAAAATTATAAGAAAGGAGAAGATGGATGCCAAGATGGGAATGCATGTGATGGAGTAGCATAAAAATTCCTTTTTTTTTTGAAGAGTCTCGCTCTTGTTGCTCAGGCTGCAGTGCAGTACAGTGGTGCGATCTCAGCTCACTGCAACCTCTGCCTCCTGGATTCAAGTGATTCTCGTGCCTCAGCCTCGCAAGTAGCTGGGATTACAGGCATGCGCCACCACACCCAGCTAATTTTATGTATTTTTAGTAGAGATGGGGTTTCACCATGTTGGCCACACTGGTCTTGAACCCCCGGCTTCAAGTGATCCACCCGCCTTGGCCTTCCAAAGTGCTGGGATTACAGGCATGAACCACTGTGCCCAAACAGTTCCTCTTTTTCTTTTGCATTTTTTTAACAGATAGCTTAATAATCAAAGTATGTCTTTCTTAAATTTTTTTCAAATTGCTTCCATATCATTTTTGTTGGGGAGCTCTCCTTTGAATCTGTTACCAGAGAAAGAGCTTAACCCAGAGTTCCCAAACTCTCTTGTGTCTTACTATGTTTTTCATGATATCCCTTGCCAATATTAGAATGGTTTTCATGATGCCCCTTGCCAATAAAAATTTGTTTGTTAACTAATTGGACCAAAACAACTTAAAAAGTCTTTATGTCCTAGCAACTTCATGGCTGCTTAAAAATTAATACACACAAATTGAAAAAAAGTTTTTAAAAATTTATTTCTTAAGTAAACACAATTACTTACCAATGGGATGTGTGATTCTACTGCACAGCTTTGCAATCCTGGCATTCATATTGGACATGAACACCCTCATGTCCTATTCCACATTGATTTTTACATGGCCTTGCTTTTCATCACCTAGCTTTGCAAAGCAATGATATCATTGAAAAGATAAAATGTCTCTCAGTGCTGATAGGAGTTTATGAGTGTGCCCCCAGAGAACCTCACCACATAGTTAGGAAACTGTGAGCCTAACTGATGTCAAATAAAATGGCAAATAAGGGTATTCAGTTAGGAAAAGAAGAAGCCAAATTGTCCCTCTTTGCAGATGACATGATTGTATATTTAGAAAACCCC
>NW_012100544.1:629591-652273 GCF_000951045.1 Mandrillus leucophaeus | reverse complement strand
TTATACCTGATGTAAATGACGAGTTGATGGGTGCTGACGAGTTGATGGGTGCAGCACAGCAACATGGCACAAGTATACAAATGTAACAAAGCTGCACGTTATGCACATGTACCCTACAACTTAAAGTATAATAATAATAAAAATAAATAAATAAATAAATAAATAAAAATAAGGATATTAAGATTTAAAAAAAAAAAGAATATTCATGTTAATAATGTGGGAGGTTATGCGTGTATGGGGGCAGAGGTCACACAGGATGTCTCTTTATCTTCCTGTCAATTTTATGTGTGAATCTAAAACAGCTCAAAAGAAGTCTTTTTTAGAAAAGAATATTTACTAACATAGTAATCACCTTGTATGATGAACAAATTGACTGATTATCAGACTGCACAAGTTTGACCTTGTGTAATTATTCCTCTACACCACTATACCAACCCTTCTCAGATAAGCTCACCCTGCACACACACTCATTCAACTCTTTTTTTAGAGTGCAAGTTACTCCACCACAGTGAGATAATGCCATGGTAAAAACAGAATACAGCTAGTTAAATTACAGGTTTATATCTCAAACTTTAATCCAGGGTATCATGGCTTAATCCAAAACCATCTCTCTTTCTTCCTCTCTTTCATGTCCTTCCTCTCTCTTACCCCTTCCTCTCTTTATCTTCACGTGTTTCCTTCATTCATTCACTTTTTTACCAATTATATTGAGCACCTATAATGTGTTATGCAACTGTGCAAAGTACTGGGATCCTGTGCTGAGCAAGGAGGACTTGGTCCCTCTCACATGAGACTTAAAATCCACTTAATGGTATACTTATTTATTCATTCAAGCAATGCATACTCATGTCACACCCACTCTGTTTTGGGATCTTAGCAATCATTGGGGTCACAGTGCTGAGTCACCAGTAAATTGCCCTTGAAATGTTCCAGGCACAGGCTCTTGATTTCCTATTGAAACTCTCTTATTTTCATCACCCAAACCTCTTTGCTCTCCCTGAGATATGCTGCAAGCTCTTTTTTATTTGGTGGTGGTGGTGGGAGGGGGTGGGGTCCCTCTCCATAGGAACTCAACTCTCAATGAAATTACTTTTCTCCTAATTTAATGCCATTGCTCAGCTCCAATAGAGATGATATACATTGTTTTCCAGTTCGGCACCTATCAATTTACTTTTCCTATAAGCTTCTACTGTTTGTCAGACAATTATTGGTATAACTGTGATACCTATACTTACACAGTACAGCAATATGCTTAAGGGAAACATTATTCTTTAAATAAAAATTTGTCTTAATCACAATACACAAGATTGGAAGCCTCTTTTCATCATAATAATAATAGTATTTAACATATATGATCAAATTGTAATTACGTGATATTCTTGCAATGTAGTCATTGATTTGTTAATTCATTCTTTCATTTATTGTACATTTATTGGAATATGCTTCAGATATACAAGTAAACAAGACAATTCCTGCCCAGTGGGCTCATAGTCTAGTCAGGAAGATAGAAAATGAAGCATATACAGTACAATAAGTGGCCGCATGGAAACATTTTTAGAAACTATAGTCACTGGTTAAATACAAAGCATGCAGTTACATACTATTGTTACCCAAGATTTTGTAATGACATAGAAAGACACTAGATCATGTATGAAGTAAAAAAGTATTAAGCAGTCTGTACAATATAACAACCACCAAAAATCTACTGGAAATACATATACCACAATCTCAATAGTAATTACTCCTAAGTAGTAGAATTGTAAATTATATTCATCCTATATTTTAATCTTGTAGATCAGCACTGCCCAATAGAAATATAATGTAAGCTATGTAAAATAAGTTAACATTTTCTAGTAGCTACATTTTAAAAGTAAAAATATATTAATTTTTATATTTTATTTAACCCAGGATATCAAAAAATATTATGTAAACATGTAGTCAATATAAACTCTAGTAATGACGTGTTTACATTCCTCTTGTTCATAAGTCTTTGAAATCAGATACCGTACCACTTATGAAGCATAATCAATGGTTACGATCATTTGAGATCATGTGAGATCACTTATGATCTCATAAGTGAGACACCATTTCACGCCAGTCAGAATGGCAACTATTACAAAGTCAGGAAACAATAGATGCTGGCAAGGCTGTGGAGAAATAGGAATGCTTTTACACTGTTGGTGGGAGTGTAGTTCAACCATTATGGCAGACAGTGTGGTGATTCCTCAAGGATCTAGAACTAGAAATACCATTTGACCCAGCAATCCCAATACTGGGCATATACCCAAAGGATTATAAATCATTCTACTATAAAGACACATGCACACGTATGTTCATTGCAACACTATTTACAATAGCAAAGACTTGGAACCAACCCAAATGCCCATCAGTGATAGATTGGATAAAGAAAATGTGGCACATCTACACCATGGAATACTATGCAGCCATAAACATGGATAAGCTGGAAGCCATCATTCTCAGCAAACTAACACAGGAACAGAAGACCAAACACCACATGTTCTCCCTCATAAGTGGGAGTTGAACAATGAGAACACATGGACACAGGAATGGAAACATCATGCACCAGGGCCTGTCGGGGGGTGGGGGGCAAGGGGAGAGAGAGAATTAGGACAAATACCTAATGCATGCAGGTCTTAAAACCTAGCTGGCAGGTTGATAGGTGCAGCAAACCACCATGGGACATGTATACCTGTGTAACAAGCCTGCATGTTCTGCACATGTATCCAAGAACTTAGAGTAAAATTTAAAAAAAAAAATCAGATGTGTATTTTCAATTCAGAGTAGCTGCATTTTAAGAGCTTAGTAGCTACAAATGGCTAATGGCTATTGTTTAGACAGAAAGTTCTAAATGTTCTACAATGAACTCCTATTCCATTTGTTATAAGGAAAAACAAACAGTTTTTTAAAAACTGCTGTTGGAAAAGGAAAAAATTAAGTGACAAATGTACTATGTGTGTAATAAGAAGGGAAATGCAAGTCTATCTGTCTGTTTGGAAGTTAAGTTGAAGCAGACATTGAAAAGATGAGTAAGATTTTGCCAAATAGATAAGAGGGTAAAAAGAGTGTTGCACGTATAGGGAATGTAGCTTCTTCAAGGCTAGAGATGAGATCAAGATTGAGGAACTGTAACTTGTTTGCGGACCTGCAGTAGTTCCATGTGTCTGGAACATTTGGTGATGGAGTGATGGCAAGAATGAAGCTTCATAGACGTGTGTGGCAAATCATCAAGGACTTTGCAAGTCACAAGGAAATTAGACTCAATGGAAAGCCACTGAAGGGCTTTGAGCATGGGCATGACACAATTATGCATACATATATAACTTGTACGTTTTTAAAAAACATATAATATTGGACAAGATAAAGGTGGAAATGCGGAGGAAAAGAAACTAGCTAATGCCCAATGTTAAAGGTGACAGAGAGTAAGGTATTGTGGAGGTGGGATAACATGCACTGGTGGTTAATCAAGAGAGAAAAAAATAACTTATAAGATAATTCTTAGGTTCTAGGGAAAGCACTAAATGTATGTTTGGAGCTGGCCTGAGTGCCAGGAGGGTAGTGGTGTGTTCATTCACCAAGCATGAGAATACCAGGGAAGTAATACATTTCTGGGGAAAGGCAATGAATTCAGATTTTGATGAATGAGGTTCAGGTGCCTCTTAGACATCGAGGTGGATGCATTCAGGAAAAGGATAAAAAGGGATCAGGAGACTGGGAAGAAGTCTTGTCTCTAGTTTTTTTGTTGTTGTTGTTTTGTTGTTGTTTTTCATTTTCCATTCATTTTTCCAGATCTCTAGTCCACTCTTATTCCCTGACATATTGCTAATGACACCCTGCCATCTTTTTCCTTTTTCTCTTACAAATTCTCCATAATTCTTTCATTTGCTGTTCAATCCCCATTTTTATACCAGTGATAATAATACATAACATTTATTGGATGCTTACAATGTGCCATGCTGTATTTAAGTGCATTGTAATAATCATCTCGTTTGTTCCTCATAACAGCCCTTTACAGGGCTTTACAGATGAAGAAACTGAGGTTCAAAGAACTCAAAGTAGTTTGGCATGGTCCCGTCTCTGGTATGGGTGGAGCTGGAATTCAGACTCAGGTGACTTGGCTTTCCGTAATGACTCTCAACTTTATGTCTTAGGCCTAAGGTAATTCCGTATCAAGTGCTTCTCTTTAACTCCATACTTGTATGTTGAAGTTCTTATTGGGTATTACCACCCTTTGGAGGTTGCCATTGTAACCAAAACCCCTTCCTGATCTCGCCTTACCCATCTGGTCTTATCCTGTACCTCTCTCCTTTTCACACTCTACACTTGGGCTCTGCTGAACTACTGGCAGCTGAGCAAAAACATATACAGTAATAGATCTCATAGTACCCCACATATATCCATCCTTTGAGATCGAGGTATACATTTCCACAGCTGCCAGGACTGTTGGTTGTTGCCCACTTATAGCTGAGAATTTCTGGGAGAATTGCCCTCCACTGGAAGGAGGTACCAGGTGCAAAGTTACACCCTCAACCCATGGGAGCAGCCTGTATTACATGACTGACTGGTGCAGGGGTATAAGGCCCAGTCATTTTTCTTCCAAGAGGGACTACTCTGAGGCTACTACAGGTCAAGAGCTTCTCCCATAGAAGTGGCTGAGTCCTCTGTTGGAACTCCACTGCTGTTTTAACTTCTTCCTCCACCTTATCATGCTCCCTTCACTCTCTGACAAGTGGTTTTCTTTCCAAGAGCCCTCTCCATAAATATGCATTCAGATATATACCCCACAGTCTGTTTCCTGAGAAGTCTGACCTAAAACAGTTGGTACCAGAGTGGTGCTAGGCAGTGACTCTAAAATGAGATTTTGGAGCTATATTACTCTTTGGCTGGCTGGCGGTGAGGACCTCATTACTGGTGGTAGGTGAATTTTGATAGCTCATGGAATGCTGTAGCAAATGTTAAATCTTTCATCAGTAGCAAACTGAGATGGAATACTGAAAGGGAATGTACTGATGGGTGTACTGCCTCAGAGATTTGAAAAATTCTAGGAAAGAAGTAATTATAAAGACTGTGGATTCAGATGGCTTTGGCTGAGTGCTGTCATGTCATTAGAGAAAAGCAATGAAGAACTGAGATTGATTAATCTACCATGTAGAGCAAAGAATGAAAGCCAGAGGCCTGAGCGTAGAAACCCTGAGGACCGAACCCAGAAAAGATTTTAAAGTATAGCAGAGCTCCAGAGAAGAAGGATATGTCAACCCTGACAAATCTGCTTCATCAAGGTCAGGACCTTAATTGGAAAGGAGTGAAGCTCTGAGACTTGGAATGGGTCAACTGGGTTTGTGCACTTGAAAATCTTGAATGCTTAGTTTCCTCTGAACTCACAGGAGTACCTTATTCCTTCTTGCTAAAAGCTATCTCTTCCCCTTTTCTTGCAATATTATACGATAACATATGGTACGTTTCCCTTTCCCCACTACCTATCTCCACTTTTCCTCCTGGCTATCAAACCGGTAACTAGTCACCACATAATTGGCTAAGTGTTTGGTTGTCTCCTAGGGGAGGAAAGGAGCTACATCCTAAAGCTGCAGGACCTAGCCAACATGTATCAGCAGAAACTGGGAGAGAATATATAAGAATTGATCCTGAGGTCCTGGATCAAGGCGGGGTGGGGTTACAACATAAATTTCGATAAAGGAGAATAAACTTATTTGATAACTCTCTATTGACAGAGCATTTTAATACCTTGTCAAGGATCCAGTGGACAGTGCTAACAGGCTGTTGGAGTGACTCTTAGAAGCTTGGAAAAAGATATGACTCATACTTACTACACACAACTAAAACTGTCAGAACGTCCATAGCCCACAGTAAAAGAAAGGATCCAAATGTTCAGGGGAATGGTTATGCTAGAGTAGCTCTACTATGTAAAACAGTAAACCCATCTGCTAACCACATTTCACTTAAGGGTCCACATGGTACTCCATTTACCAGAGTGATAAAGAATGTACAGATGAGGCCACGCACAGTCGTTCACACCTGTAATCTAGTGCTTTGGAGGCTGAGGTAGGAGGATCACTTGAGGCCAGGAGTTTAAGACCAGCCTTAGAAACATAAGGAGACCCCATCTCTACAAACAAAACAAAACAAAACAAAAAACAAACAAACATAAAAACCAAAAGCATAAAAATTAGCCAGGTGTAGTGGTGCATGCCTATAGTCCTAGCTAGTTTGGGAGGTTGAGGCAGGAGGATCACTTGAGCCTAAGGGTTCAAGACTACAGTGAGCCATAATTGCACCACTGCACTCCAGCCTGGGTAACAGAGTGAGACTCTGTCTCAAGAAAACAAAATAGAGTGTACTGCTGAGAGGGGAACCAGCATATGTGAGAAACTCAGTGGTGGCCATCCTCCGTAGACCACAGCTGACAGTAGAAGATGCTTTTATAGAACTGGGCCGGGTGCGGTGGCTCACGCCTGTAATCCCAGCACTTTGGGAGGCCGAGGCAGGCAGATCACAAGGTCAGGAGATCGAGACCATCCTGGTCAACACGGTGAAACCCTGTCTGTACTAAAAATACAAAAAAATTAGCCAGGCATGGTGGCAGGTGCCTGTAGTCCCAGCTACTTGGGAGGCTGAGGCAGAAGAATGGCGTGAACCTAGGAGATGGAGCTTGCAGTGAGCTGAGATTGCGCCACTGCACTCCAGCCTGGGTGAGAGAGCGAGACTCTGTCTCAAAAAAAAAAAAAAAAAAAAAAGAACTGGGAATCCTGATAGCAATAAAGAGGATGCCAGAATAACAGAGGTCAGGTAGTAGCATTTAACTAGGTGATCACCATTATGATAATAATTGACCATGTAGCCAGAACTGCCTGTCCTAACTTAGGTATTTCCAACCTCCATCAAATCATAAGGTTGAGCTAAACCAATAGCAATCCACTGTAAGATTGAAGTGATATATCTGGAATTGAGAATCGGCAGAGCCAAAAGATACAAGTAAGTTTCAGGGGCATGGACCTCCAGATAACCTACCACTGTTATGCTATCACCTTTCCCTAAGTTCACCCCTGTTAAACTGTCACCTTTCCCTAAGCTCACCCCTGTTATACTGTCACCTTCCCCTAAGCTCACTGTTACACTGTTGCCTTTCCCTATAGCCACATAGAGGTCCCTTTTGACTGACTGACAAAGGAAGAAAAAGTTACGCCTGGTTCATGAATGGGTTGGCTGTCTATGGGGGTCCAAGCTGAGAAAGCACTGCTGCTACTCTACAGTTCCACTTTTGGTGTGAGTAGATGTTCTATAATATTTCTGTAAACCTTCTGATGGTGTCCCTGAGAGACAGTAATGAGGAGTACCCCTCTCAATGTTTAGAAGGTCAGATGGTCACAGCCATTTTTATGGCTGGAGGTAAGAATAAATAGGAACTTACAGGAAGTGACCTCTCTTTTGGCTGATTGGATGGGGGCTTGGAAGAAGAGAGATGGAAAGATCATAGATAAAAAGATCTTGGAAAGAGGCATGTGCCTCTGCCTGTGGCTGTAGATTGGAAGTTTGAATATCTTTGCATATCATGGCATTGCCCACTAGGAAACATTCACCAAGAATGAGGCATTAAACAGCCATGTAGACAATGTGACTCAGCCAGTTGATGTCATCAGCATTTCATTGGCCACCACAATGCTGGCCTGATGGATGCATGAAGAAACTCATCATTGCTGAGGGATGGGCTCAGTGGCACTCGTCCTCATTAACCAAGGCTGATTTAGGTATTGTTCTCCAACTCCATCTAGCTGCTGATTCCCCAACTTGCTAGCAAAAGAGAGCATTACTGAGTCTCTGATGCAGCAAAAACCCTCAGGGAAACCAACCAGCCACTCAGTGGCAAGTTGATTACACTGGAAACTTTCTATCCTGGAAAAGGTAGTGATTAATCTCGACTGGAAAAGTCACATATTGTGGTATGAGTTTCCTTTTCCTACCACAAGGCCTCAGCTAGCAACATCGGAAGGTTTACAGAAATATTACGGAATATCTACCCACACCATATATGGTATAACATAGCCTCAGACCAAACAACAATGTTGTAGCAGTGTACACGTAACCATGTATCTATTGGGTCTGTTACATTCTGTACCACTTTGAAGTTGCAGGTCTGAAAGATGATGGAATTGAGTTTTGAAGGAGCAACTTAAATACTGGCTTGCAGATGATACCTTGCACAGATAGGGCATTATCTTTCAGGATATAATATATGCCCTAAATCAAAGACCCTTTTACAGTTCTATTCTCCAATGGGTCCAGGATGTCTCTACTTATCACTCCCAGTGAATGACTAAGTTGAGAAATGTTTCCTCAACAATGTGTGTTTTGGTTCTGTGGATTCTAAACTAGGTTCTGGATTCTAAAGTGGAAATTGTTTTAGCAGGGGACCCAGTAAGAGTACCATTAAACTTTAAGCTATGGCTACTGTAGGGTCATTTAAGTTTCTTCATGTCAAGAGTCCAGTAAGCAATAAAAGAAAACAATATTGGTAGAGGTAATTGATGGCCTCCTGATGGCCTCCTAGGGGTACACAGTGGGATCTGGAAAGCATAAGTTTGGTTGTCAGGTTATCTACTGGATCATCTCTTGATATTTTCCTGATTTTTTCAAGAAATGGACAAGTATAGCAGGCACAGTATGGTGTGGTTACCAGAAGCCTAGGCACTCAGGGATGACTGTCTGGGTAACCCCACCAGGTAAGCCATCTAGACCACCAGAAGTGCTAAATTCGGGTGAAAACAATCTGGAATAGGTTGTAGAGGAGGAAGAAAATGAGTTTCAGTTTCAGCTGTAAAACCAGCTATATTGGCAAAAGCTATATAGTTCATGCTACTCATCTTTCTTTTGTAAAGTTTCCCAGAAAAAGAGACCAACCAGAAACTTGAAGGAGCTCTTCCCAGATGGAATAAACTTACTGTGTGAATCATGTGAATCCAAGGGATGCAATGATTGGCCTATATTTGATTGGATGCTCTGGTATACTACTCGGATTTCCTCTTCAGAACTAATGCATTCATCCCCCAGCTACCAAACTGTTGGCTGCTGGCAGTCTATAGCTAATGTAGTCATTGGAAATTATCCTTGGTTGAAGGAACCTAACTTGTCCAAGTCTACACCTATTTCCAGGAATAGTGCAATCCAATGACTTGTTGATGCAGGACTACACAGGTCAAGCCTTCTTGTTTTGATGTGAACAAATCTGAAGGAGTATCCCAGCTCCAGACCTTGCATAGGTCTGAGCTCCAGAGACCTCATAAATCTGTCAATTTCTGTCTTTACCCAGTCCTGCTTCTCTCATTCCTTTATAGGTGTTGTTCTGGAACTTTCTAGTAAATGAACTGCATGCAAATATCTGTCTCAGAGTTTGTTTTCTAAACAGATTTCTCCTAAGGTAAAAGGAAAACTCTCCCTGCTTCCAGGCTTCTGAACATGGTGACTACTTGGAGTATCCTCATCCATCCTCCTCAGCTTTACCTAGTCCAGTGACTTCTTTTGATTACAGAGTTCTTCCCAGGAGTTTCTAAAAGAGAATAAAAACCAGGATGTAACCCTTGGAATATTGATACATAAGAGTAGGTGGGAAAAGAAGTAGCTACAAGGATAGAGGGAAAGATAGGCTGGAGATCAGAAAAGTTCCCTTAAAATGTTGCAGAACCAAGAGAGGCAGGCATGTCAAGGTGCTGATGCACAGAAAGGTTAGATAACAGTAGCTTTTGACTATGGGTGTCACATTTTAGCTGTCCTCCTTCCTCTACTTCAACCACAGCCTTTGTGGATGGCCAATAACCTATGTTATGACCTTTCACAATTAACCTTTAACAACCACTCTTTTTGTAGTTGGAACAATCGGATTTTCTCTCTTCCTTTTCTTGACAATTTGATTTAGGAAATGTGAAAATGGCCGAGTTAGCAGTAGAAGAGGAGTTGAAAGAGACTATGTAGTCAACCATGCATGAGGTTGAGCCTAAGCAATGAAAGCAGAGGTTAGTTTAAACTCAGGTTCAACAAATGCAGGTGGCTTGGAGAGGAGGTTGAAGTGGATGGGCAAAGAAGTGGAGGCCAAGTGAGAAAGAGATTCGTATAGTCCACGATAAGGTCGCAGGTACGAAGCGGAGGCTCCCTGAAGCTGCCCTCTTTCTAGTTCCACTTCCAGCTCCAATCAATGTCTCGGTTGTTATAACAAACTTCCTTCTTCTTCAGATAACCTGAATGAGACATTGTTCTTTGTGATTAAGAGAACGTAACTAAAACAGAAGCAAGGGGAAGAACCCAAGTTTTCTTTCTCCCAATCAATGCTCTCTCTACTGAATCCTGTGGCCATTGTACCTGCATAGGTCTCCTCCTCTACTTCCTGGCCAATATTCCCCAGACAGCCTACATTGTGGGAGGAGGGAGGCAAGTGGTCCATGAGACATAGTTCATAAAATCTATACTAAGTATGCCATCTATTATTAAGGTGACTGTCACAAACACAACCAGACTAACTAATTGCTAGTTTTTAAAAATGTATTCTAATCCTATGGTGACTCTGTTATTGAATAAACATATTACCAATCATCCTATTTGTATGGGTAGGGCTAAATTTTCTATCCAACTGTATGTTTCATATATGTCTAAACAAAGGAGTAGACCACAAGAATTAGAGCTCTAACAGGTGACTAATAACTTGTTTCCTTTTGGTAGCTTAAACTGGAAGAATTTAACTCAGTTCTGCATCAGCCAGGGTTCAAACAGAGGAATAGAACCAGTAGGATATTACATTAAGAGATTTATTTCAAAAAGAATTGGCTTATGTGATTGGGGAGGCTGGCTCAGCAAGTCTGAAATCTATAGGGCCGGACATTAGGAAGAACAGACTGAGAACCCTCAGGTATGTGTTGAAGCTGCTGTCCACAGGCAGAATACCCTCTTCATCAGGGAAGATGCTTAGCTCTGCTCTTGAAGCCTTTCAACTAATAGTCATGGCTAGGCGCAGTGGTTCATGCCTGTAATCCCAGTACTTTGGGAGGCCGAGGCAGATGGATCACCTGAGGTCAGGAGTTAGAGACCAGCCTATCCAACATGGCAAAACCCTGTCTCTACAAAAAAAAAAAAAACACACACACACACACACACACACAAATTAGCTGGGCCCCATTGGTGGCATGTGCCTGTAGTCCCAGATACTCATGAGGCTAAGGCATGAGAATTGCTTGAACCTGGCAGGCAGAGGTTGCAATGAGCGGAGATTATGCCATTGCACTTCAGCCTGGGCGAGAGAGCTGGACTTTGTCTCAAAACAAACCAACAAACCAAAAGCAAACCAAAAACTAATAGAGTCAGGCCTACCCAAATTACCTAGGATAATCTCCCTTATTTAAAGTCAATTTATGATGGGCTTTAATCACATCTGCAAGATACCTTCACAGCAACACTTAGATTACTGCTTAACAGAATAACTGGAGACTGTAGCCTAGACATGTTGACGTATCAAAAGATCATCAAAAACACCATAGGGCCAAGTGTGATAGCTCATGCCTATAATACCAGCATTTTGGGAGGTCAAGGTGGGAGGATGGCTTGAGCCTGGAAGGTTGAGGAAGGTTGGGCTGTGATTGTGCCACTGCATCCCAGCCTGAGTGACAGAGTAAGACCTTGCCTCAACAAACAAACAAAGACAAATGAACAAACAAACCAACAACAAAACCACCACGGAAGGGGCTACTATGTAAATTCAAAATGTTATCATTGTTAGGAAAAGAAGTAGTACCTTTACTTCTGTAAATTGCAAATTTCTCTGGAAAAAAAAAAACAAGCAAAACGGATCTGACTGATTGTTTCATTTGATTAATATTTACTTATTCATATGCCAATAATGCACTATACTAGCCACTCTCATTCATCTCATCAGCAAATCCTGTCAGGACTGCCTTCAAAATATATTGAAAAGCAACCAACCAACCTTCCTTCCTTCCTTCCTTCCTTCCTTCCTTCCTTCCTTCCTTCCTTCCTTCCTTCCTTCCTTCCTTCCCTTCTTCTTTATTTTTATTATTTCCATCCTGGCCCAAGTCATTATCTTCTCCTTTCTGAATTATCATAATAGTCTCCTTAATTGGTCTCCCTGCTTTTCATGTAATCCCCAATACAATTTCATGTCCATAATGCAGCTTGTGTAATCCTTCTAAAACTCGAGACAAATCACATTATTCCTCTGGTGAAGACCTCCAAAGGATTCCTTTATCATTCCAACTACAAGTCCTTCTGTAGACCATGCATCCCTTCATGTTCTGAGCCCACTACCCAACACTTGTCACCCAGCTCTCTCACCCTCCTTTACTCTATTTCAGTAATCTTCACTTTTGCTCCATCGCCCAAAACATATTCCCACTGCAGGGCCTTTGCACGGGCTAGTCCCTTGTTCCGTATGAGAAATCTGCTCTGTTTCCTCACTTCCTTCAGGTCTCAGCACAATTGTCACCTTTTCATGGAGGTCTTTCTTGGTCATAATAAATTTCATTCTCTTGACATTTATTATCATCATGCTCTATCTCCTTTCCCCATTTTATTCTCCTTTACATCTAACACTTTTTTACATATTAGGTGTTTTTATTATTTGTGTTTCCCCATTAGATGACAGAAACTCAGTCTGCTTTGTTTACCGCAGTGCCTAGAACAGTACCTGGAATGTGACTGACATTCAAAAAATATTTGATGAATGAACAAAAGAGAGAAAACGTGTACTTGTAGAGAGAGTTAGAAAAAAACATCAAAATCTTCTTTTCTGAGCACTTTGTAGTACTTTGGTGTTGAGAAAAAAATCCTTCTCCATATCAAATTTGGCAGGAATGCTCCTTTTTTTTTTCCTTTTAAAATGGCATTGTGCTGTCATTTCTCCCATGACCATTCATTGAATGGGTGTTTCTATGGTTACAGTGTTATTTCTAGTCAGAATCCTGTTAAGGAGAAACCTGAATTTGGTATTTCAGTAAGTCAAGATTCCCTTGACATAGTATTAAGACTCATATGGACTTTCACAAATCAGCTTCCTGCCTCATTTAGCAAATTAGCTGGAAAGGTGGAAAGACATATTTAGGGTTCAACTCCAGAGTTCTGAAAAATGTTGCTACCTGAAATAGACAAAATGAGTTACCAACAGGTTTGCTTAGCAGTGGTGGTCCCAGGGAAATCAATCTGGCTTTACCTTGCCTCGTACCAATGGGCATTCTAGTTGTCATCATGGTCTCCTCTTTATATCCAATCAAACTGGATTATTTAGGCTGCTCATTCTTTCTGTTCTATTCTGGAGATAGGAATAAAATTATAGGCAAGTGTATCTCTACAGACTAATTTGTGAGTTCACCCCAGAAAATAAATGAAGTATGCCTAATGTTGACATTCAATGGGTACAGGGGGATCTGGCTGCGTTAGTACAGCACAAAGGAGTTAACCATATGACGGAGACACATGCCTGAGTTCCTTACGATCAATTTTTGTATGCATAGCTAGCATGAAGAACCACTGAGAAGACAGAAAATTTATTTCCATGTTTGTCTCAGTGTGTGTGTGTGTGTATCCATTTTGTGTTGTTGTAAAGAAATACCTGAGACTGCAGAAACTATAAAGAAAGGAGATTAATTTGGCTTTTAGTTCTGCAGGCTACACAAGTATGGCACCAGCATCTTCTTGGCTTCTGGTAAGGCCTCAGGAAGCTTTTGCTCATGGCAGAAGGTAAAGGTGTAGCAGGCCATGTCACAGGGTGAGAGAGGGAGGAAGAGAGAGAGGAAGAGGTACCAGATTATTTTCTGTTTCTGTTTTTGATATAGGGTCTCGCTCTGTTGCCCGGGTTGAAGTACAGTGTCATGATCTCAGCTCACTGCAACCTCTGCCTCCCAGGCTCAAGAGACCCTCCCATCTCAGCCTCCTGAGTAACAGTACACAAGTAGTCCATTGGTGTGTGCCAAAACACCAGCTAATTTTTGTATATTTTGTAGAAATGGGGTTTTGCCATGTTGTTCAGGCTGGTCTTAAACTCCTAAGCCCAAGCGATTCTCTCACCTCAGTCTCCCAAAGTGCTAGGATTACCGGCGAGAGCCACTGCACCTGGCCGCCAAGCTCTTTTAAGCTATTAGCTCTTGCTTAAACTAAGAGAACAAGATCTCACTCATCACTGCGATGTGGGTTCCAACCCATTCATGTGGGACCTCCCTCTTCCATTACCCAAACATCTCCCCCTAGGTCCCCACCTCTAACATTGTGGATCACATTTTAACATGAGAATTGTAAAGGACAAACACCCAAACCATGTGAGTGTGTGTCCCTTCTTCCATCCCGGTTCCTCTGCTTCTCACTCATCTCCATTACGGCTCTTATTGCTCATAATCTTCCCAGGGTTAACCATATACAGTCCTATCCTTATCAAAGTATGAAAATGTGGAAACATTTTAGCTATATAGGTGTCTTTACATAATCTTTAAAATAAGGAACATTGCAAAATGCCAATTAATTTGCATGTATCTGACCTAAATAAAACAACTGTTTTATGTCCAATGTCAGCTTTTTGTAAGGAACTCAAAGCCAGTGTCAACATAATTACTAAAAATTAATTTAGATTTTTCAAAATATGGCAAGAGAGGTTACAATTTTAAGGCATAGAGTGACATATTCTTTTTCTAGTGTAATTGTCTTTTTTTATTATACTTTATGTTCTGGGATACATCTGCAGAATGTGCAGGTTTGTTACATAGGTATAAACGTGCCATGGTGGTTTGCTGTACCCATCAACCCATCGTCTACATTAGGTGTTTTTCCTAATATTGTCCGTTCCCTAGCCCTCCACCCCCTGGAGACCCCGGTGTGTGATGTTCCCCTCCCTGTGTCCATGTGTTCTCACTGTTCAACTCCCACTTATGAGTGAGAACATGCAGTGTTTGGTTTCCATTCCTGTGTTAGTTTGCTGAGAATGAGAGTTTGCAGCTTCATCCATGTCCCTGCAAAGGACATGAACTCATCCTTTTTTATGGCTGCATAGTATCCCATGGTGTATATGTGCCACATTTTCTTTATCCAGTCTATAATTGATAGGCATTTAGGTTGGTTCCAAGTCTTTGCTATTGTGAACAGTGCTGCAATAAACATACGTGTGCATGTGTCTTTGTAGTAGAATGATTTATAATCCTTTGGGTTTATATCCAGTAATGGGATTGCTGGGCCAAATAGTATTTCTGGTTCTAGATCCTTGAGGAATCACCACACTGTCTTCCACAATGGTTGAACTAATTTGCACTCCCACCAACAGTGTAGAAGTGTTCCTATTTCTCCACATCCTCTCCAGCATCTGTTGTTTCCAGACTTTTTAATGATGGCCATTCTAACTGGTGTGAGATGGTATCTCATTGTGGTTTTGATTTGCATTTCTCTAATGACCAGTAATGATGAGCTTTTTTTCATATATTTGTTGGCCACATAAATGGCTTCTTTTGAGAAGTGTCTTTTCATATCCTTCATCCACTTTTTGATGTTTTTTTCTTGTAATTTTTTAAAGTTCTTTGTAGATTCTGGATATTAGCCCTTTGTCAGATGGATAGATTGCAAAAATGTTCTCCCATTCTGTAGGTTGTCTGTTCACTCTGATGATAGTTTCTTTTGCTGTGCAGAAGCTCTTTAGTTTAATGAGATCCCACTTGTCAATTTTGGCTTTTGTTGTCATTGCTTTTGGTGTTTTAGTCTTGAAATATTTGCCCATCCCTATATCCTGAAAGGTATTGCCTAGGTTTTCTTCTAGGGTTTTTATGGTTTTAGATCTTACATTAAGTCTTTAATCAATCTTGAGTTAATTTTTGTATAAGGTGTAAAGAAGGGGTCCAGTTTCAGTTTTCTGCATATGGCTAGCCAGTTTTCCCATCAAGCTACCATTGACTTTTTTCACAGAATTAGAAAAAACTACTTTAAATTTCATATGGAACTGAAGAAGAGCCTGTATAGCCAAGACAATCCTAAGCAAAAAAACCCCAAAACAAACAAACAAACAAAAAAAAAAACAAAAAAAACAAAACAAAACAAAACAAAAACAAAGCTAGAGGCATCATGCTACCTGGCTTCAAACTATACTACTAGGCTACAGTAACCCAAACAGGATGGTACTGGTACCAAAACAGATATATAGACCAATGGAACAGAACAGAGGCCTCAGAAATAATGCCACACATCTACAACCATCTGATCTTTGACAAACCTGACAAAAACAAGCAATGGGAAAGGATTCTCTATTTTTTAAATGGTGTTGGCAACATATTCTTACACTGTGCTTTATGGGGCTCTGTTTGTTAGCTTTTTTTTCATAGGCTATCTAACTCCTCTTGCTCAAACTCATCTCCTTACCAAAATGTTTTTTAATTTTTCAGGACTTGCCATGTCTCTCTGAATATGTATTATCCTCAAATTTACTAAGCTTTAATTTATTTATTCACTTAACAAGAATTTACTGAGCATACGCTATGTACCATATACTCTGATGGGAATAAGCACTAGTCCTTGATTTTAAGAAAATCCACATATAATGTGTGTTTCCTTGAAGCAGGGTAGGGAGATATGACATAATCACCATATGTCATAAATACTTCAAATCAAATAAATGCATAAAGTCATAAAATAATTTCCAATTTTTCTGGAGAACTCAATTTCTCACTTCCTTGGCAAATAGCCTCATTGATTCTTTATCATTAAAATGTTTCCTCCGCTACCCTTTACAAATTGAAAAGAATCCAAGGCACCATTCCATCCTAAGTTTTAAGATTCATCTTTTTGCAGATGTATTTTATGACTGAATTGCTCTATCTGTCTGACATAGGTTATTAGCTTCTTGACTAAGATCTGTACCTTTTTAAAAGTCTATCCCTGCACTAGGCACCAGATGTTTCACAAATAATAAATAAAAAATGGTGATGACTGCCTGAGTCTTCATGATCTACTCACCAGCTTCTAAAATACATCTCTCTTCTGCTAGAGAATATTGCAAATACTTCTTAGAGCAATTGAAAAAGTTAGTTTGGCCGTTCCAACCAACATTTTTAAAAGGCTGAATGAAAGTAGATGGAATCAATGATTACGTAAAGTGATTTCCTGGGACTGTGGAGTTTGAGTATAAAGAAATATGGCACCTTATCTGTGCCAACGAAGGGTACAGCTGTTTGGATTCTTATTTAATCAAATATAGATGAAAGGGAAATATTGCTTAATAAAATGGACTGAGTCATACACAGTTGGCCCTTGGGCTTTCTCTTCCAGAACGCAATGTAGGAGCTGCATTTGCAATTTTTCTCAGTCAAAATGACCTCAGATTCCCAAACTCTCCATAGGATCTCATCTATTTCCCTGAGATTGAAATGAGAATGCTTAAAGCACTACAGGTTTCATGACAAAGTGTCACATGTGGCTTGGGAGCTTAGATGGGAGGAACTGTACTGAGATCTCATCGGGTGGGCTGAACAAGGATAAACCTACACCCTGTAATCAGTTTCCTCTGAATTCACTTGGGCCTTAATGTTATGGTTCCTTAATTTTGGAGTCTTCACTCTTGCTTAGACCATTTCCACATAAAGCTAGCCATGGCTATTAAAATGCTAATATGCAGTCAGGAAGCCAAATGTTTGGATTCATAGATGCAAATTTTAAGTTATCAGAAAAAATTTAGACAAATATCTAGTTGCTTCTAAATTGCTGTTTGGCATCAAATAAACAAGCATTTAACTTTTTCAGTGAATTTATCAGTTTTATTTAATCAGCCTCTTTACAATTAAACACTGTTTACATTAGGACTCCTCCTTAATCTGTTTTTTTTCTGTTGCTGGAAATCTGGCTATCTTAAACTTTGTAAACCTAAACAGGCCTGTATGTAAACTTTTTGACCAACTTAATATATAAATAGAAGGTGATAGAATTTTAAAAATAATTCTTGTTTCCATATTACATTATCAGATAATATTCAGATCTGATGATATTTTATGTTGATTTTGAAGGTCATAAAGCCATAACTCTATTATATATACTCCTTATTTATGTATAGTAATTTGTACAGAGTAAAGAGAGCTTAGATGTACAGGCCATCAGTAATGATGACAAAGAAATTTGTGCATATTGGTTTAGCAAGAAAGCATTTAGACTACCACCAATTCAGTTTGTGGCATGACATTTGAAACTGGCGCAAGAGAGCACATGCAGACCTACATATTACTGAGGGTTCATTTTCCACCAGGATGTCCCCAGCAGTATGGAACCCTCATGAGTCACAGGTTATGCTTGAAAGAACAAATGTCTGGAAGATCAGTTCTCCTTGAAATGAGGTGTGATTTAAGATTGTGATAGTTAGTGATTTAACATGGTGTTTTTGTGTCACTTGGCTAGATTACTATGGGCTGGTATATTTTAGGTCACAAAAGTTTTCTTTCAGGATGCTTTAAGGTTCTTCACATGTGGTTTATGGACAATCAAAGGTTGTCATTGGAATAGTGTGTCTGTTTCCAGATGAAAACATGACAGCCTCTCAGGTTGAGAACAGCCACAGGGTAACCTTGAGAAGAATTCAGTGGCTAGCTGAACAATAGAAAAATTTCAATAGAAAAAGAACATCAGGTAGACAAAATGGCTAACTATGATAATAGTTTATATTTGGAAAATTAGTCCCAAAAAAGTTTTCTCCGTTCAGTTACACAGCTGTATGTTCTGTGTTAGTGACATTTGATTTTGTTTGAATTTGACCCAGCCTGTCGCAATTTTAGTAAAAGTGGTCTCTAACAATGGCTAAAAATATTCTTTACAGGGGAAGTTTGGACAAGCACTAAAACAAATGCTTCATTAAAACCATCTCTACTGTTTATATTTGATAATGTTTGTCAAGTAAAAACAATTGAATTAATTTGCATATGCCTTGCTCTTCCTTATTACTTGCTGAATTTTACCCTCTTTGTTCTTGGGCCTAGCTAAAAGACAAAGAGAACAGAAATGTTATATGGACTACAATTTCATAATGTATTAAATGTACAGCTTATTATTTCCAAGGACCTGTAATATTGGTGCAGTATTCTTAATAATGGCTGCAACGGACCCTATAACTAGTGTTGCACCCACCAACATTCCCTTTCCAATTCAGCCACTGCAGGGTGTTGGGGCCTTTTCAGAATTCCCAGAAAACCTGAGATGTAGTGAAATATTCTGGTAGACTCTAAGAAAGTTCACAGGATTTATTCATTTGTTGAACAAACATTGATTGAGCATAAGACATGGGGAATACAGTACTGGACAAAGTATAAAATTCCCTGCTCTCCTGGAGCATTCATCCTAGTGGGAATTTGAATGAAATCAGACTCCATGGACTTTCCAGGACTGACAGCATCCTGCAGAGGCCTAAACAAAATTCTCCACCAGGTTCAATAATCTGCAAAAACAGCTGATCCAAATTCCAATTCAGATTCTATTTTCTTAGAGAGTTGGAAATCTGGAATGGACTAGAGATTGGAAATCTTATCTTTCAATGGGACCACAGGGGTGGAAGATATAATATAGTCTCCCCATCTCACTGTCACTCAGGTTGTTGAAGTGGGCCCTGAGGGATGTGTGGAATTGTTTATCCAAGCTGAAATAATAAAATAAAAACAACAAAAAAAGCAAAAACGAAATCAAAACAAACTTTGTTAAATATCTATTTCTCATTACAGTTCTAAGTGCCGTACAAGAGTATCGTGTAGACTTTGTCCTTGCCTTGCAGGATCTTAGGAATTATTATTATAGTTTGGCTAACAGCACAACCCGTCTTTACTTAGGGATGTGAGATTTAGAAAATTATAAAGAGATTTGGGTGTGAAATACAATGACTTATGCAATTTTCTTGTGCAATCTTTATCCCTACACAGATCAGCTGGCTAAAGTTGATCATTGCTTGTAGGTTTTTTGTACTTGGTGCCCTTGTCAGATGTTTGTATAATAATATCAAGTAAGACTTCTGTCTAGATTTCTCTCTGTAATTTTCTCTGGTTTGAATTCATAGAAAATATTCATTACTTATGCTGATAAGAGTTTCTTTATGTTTTATTTTAATATTACAAGGCAGACTGTCAAAGGATTTGAGATTTTAGAGTGTTGGTTTTGAATTATTATTATTTTTTGAGACAGAGTCTCACTTTGTCACCCAGGCTGGAATGCAGTGGCTCCATCTCGGCTCACTGCAAGCTCCGCTTTCTAGGTTCAAGCGATTCTTCTGCCTCAGCCTCCAGAGCAGCTGGGATTACAGGTGCCTGTCACCATGCCCGACTAATTTTTGTGTTTTTAGTAGAGACAGGGTTTCACCATGTTGGCCAGGCTGGTCTCGAACTCCTGATCTCAAGTGATCCACCCACCTCGGCCTCCCAAAATGCTGGGATTACAAGCATGAGCCACTGCACCCTGCGATTTTGAATTATTTTTATAAATTCCTAGCAATTATATAAAATGTTATAGCAAGGTTTGCTTTTATTGGTTCTTAATATTCTATATTTATGAAAAGATTAATCTTTACCTATAAAAATATGAGAAAGAGACATGTTAAAAGAGATTTAGAAACAGCTTGAGATAAAATTGTGAACATAATTTGCTAAATTGATGGCAATGGCAAGATAGTGCCAATGGATGAAAAGATGAAAGCAGACCGATCTGTACAAACTTCTATAAAGATTCAGGAATGGAAGCAGCCACCACCCTTTAACCCATGGAAGGTCTGAGGAATCCATGAAAGTCATAAATGGGAAGAACATTTTTGACACATCAGAAATGGAAGGACACTGAAAATAATTTTGTAAAGTTTGAGAGTGCCTAAGTTTTAAGTTTATGGACCTTGATCAACAAACTTGAAATTTGTATGATATAAAGAAATTTAAATCCTAGATGAACTGTCCTTAACCACTTCTAACTGTATACCCTGCCTGCTCTTAAGGTCCAGTGTGTGCCGCATCAACTGATGTCATTCACAATTGAAGGTTTCTATTAGACAATGGCTTTACAAAGAACCTTTCTCTATTTATCTGGCTATGTGTGACACAGAGCCACCTGAAGTCTCTTGCCTGTTCAGTCTTTCCTTTCCTCATTTCTCTTCCTCGGAGACATAGAGGACACCTGTTACTGTGTTGGTGCAAGACATCTGTCTCTAATGACCTTCTATAGAGCCAGGAAGCTGTATGTCTGTGGCTAGCCCAATTATATCACAGGCTAGACAGGGCCCTTTATGCTGGCCCTGGCGAATGGGCCAGGAAGCAAAATGATAAATCTTTATGATAAATCCTGATTGTCAGACAGGAGGGAAAAAGACCCCTAACCTTACCCCGATTTTCTTTTTCATTAGTCTCCTGATACTATCTCCTGAATAACATTGAATGTAAGCAGCCTATAAATATTGCACAAGTTTCCAATACTAAAAGCTGATAAAGTTTATTGTACTTATAAAATAAATAGAAGGAAATGCTTTCAGTTTCCTATTTACAGGTCTCTAGGGAAATCCCAGGTAATTTATTGCTTCAATTTAAAAAATGTATTCTCCCTTCACGCATGCTCTTTTCTTACTCTCTCTTTTTTCCCTCTGGTATTTTATGTCTCAAGCACAACATGTATGGGATCATACACTCAGACAATGTCAAGCCTTCTGTTACATATTCTTATTGTGGCATTTTAAAAATTGGCTCTAAAAATAATTATTTTATGTTTCCATTTTTTTTATTTCTTTCTTTCCCTCCTAATATTCCTTTAGTTAACATAGGACTCATTCTTCTATTATGTTTAAGCTTTCTTCCTTTTCTATGTTTGTATTCTGGAATCGTCACCTATATAGCCATGATCTCATAAATTTCTAAGATTAATGTATGACTGGTACTCTGCAACTAAAAATTTAAATGTCCATTTCCAGTGATGCTCACACAAGCGTTGTCATTGCTTTAGATGGAGAAAAGTCTTCTGAGTCTTTGATAAATAGAATCTGAATTTCAGATGCTCCAAAAAAGGCATGCAGGTTGAGAGGGCTTAGATAAACCTCTGGTCTCACAGCTGCTCCTCTTATTAGTTAGTCATTATTGTTCACAGGTTCTGGAAACTTGGTCTTTCACTGGAAATTTTTTTAAAAAGGCAAAGACTGTGGGGATCATCTGATCTGATATTCCTCTCATTTGCACCGCTCATGATTTCATTATTTCTGAGGTGCCACAGTTTGAAAACAAGTTTGGGCTTGAATTATCACCCTATATTTTTGGAATCAATGTGCATTTAAACTTCCCTTCATTAATTGCACTTCACACCACCCAATATCCTGCAATTCAGAGGCAGCAGCAGCGTCTTAGTTTTAGGATGAGACGGGAAAGAATAGTGTTTGTATGCTTTTATTTATCATAGTGACCAACTGAAAGTGAGGTTTTCCAAGAATGCTGGATAAAGACTT
Source organism: Mandrillus leucophaeus (assembly GCF_000951045.1). Classification (NCBI taxonomy): domain Eukaryota; kingdom Metazoa; phylum Chordata; class Mammalia; order Primates; family Cercopithecidae; genus Mandrillus; species Mandrillus leucophaeus. The sequence goes on along the minus strand of NW_012100544.1, from coordinate 629,790 downwards.
TAGAAATTTAGCATTAGGAGATATACCTAATATAAATGACGAGTTAATGGGTACAGCACACCAACATGGCACATGTATACATATGTAACAAACCTGCACATTGTGCACATGTACCCTAGAACTTAAAGTATAAAAAAAAAAAAGAAGAAGAAATGTAGAGCTTTACCAAGTGAGGCTTTTAAGACCTAAACGTGTCTTT
>NW_012100544.1:624729-629541 GCF_000951045.1 Mandrillus leucophaeus | reverse complement strand
ACTTGAAATTTGTATGATATAAAGAAATTTAAATCCTAGATGAACTGTCCTTAACCACTTCTAACTGTATACCCTGCCTGCTCTTAAGGTCCAGTGTGTGCCGCATCAACTGATGTCATTGACAATTGAAGGTTTCTATTAGACAATGGCTTTACAAAGAACCTTTCTCTATTTATCTGGCTATGTGTGACACAGAGCCACCTGAAGTCTCTTGCCTGTTCAGTCTTTCCTTTCCTCATTTCTCTTCCTCGGAGACATAGAGGACACCTGTTACTGTGTTGGTGCAAGACATCTGTCTCTAATGACCTTCTATAGAGCCAGGAAGCTGTATGTCTGTGGCTAGCCCAATTATATCACAGGCTAGACAGGGCCCTTTATGCTGGCCCTGGCGAATGGGCCAGGAAGCAAAATGATAAATCTTTATGATAAATCCTGATTGTCAGACAGGAGGGAAAAAGACCCCTAACCTTACCCCGATTTTCTTTTTCATTAGTCTCCTGATACTATCTCCTGAATAACATTGAATGTAAGCAGCCTATAAATATTGCACAAGTTTCCAATACTAAAAGCTGATAAAGTTTATTGTACTTATAAAATAAATAGAAGGAAATGCTTTCAGTTTCCTATTTACAGGTCTCTAGGGAAATCCCAGGTAATTTATTGCTTCAATTTAAAAAATGTATTCTCCCTTCACGCATGCTCTTTTCTTACTCTCTCTTTTTTCCCTCTGGTATTTTATGTCTCAAGCACAACATGTATGGGATCATACACTCAGACAATGTCAAGCCTTCTGTTACATATTCTTATTGTGGCATTTTAAAAATTGGCTCTAAAAATAATTATTTTATGTTTCCATTTTTTTTATTTCTTTCTTTCCCTCCTAATATTCCTTTAGTTAACATAGGACTCATTCTTCTATTATGTTTAAGCTTTCTTCCTTTTCTATGTTTGTATTCTGGAATCGTCACCTATATAGCCATGATCTCATAAATTTCTAAGATTAATGTATGACTGGTACTCTGCAACTAAAAATTTAAATGTCCATTTCCAGTGATGCTCACACAAGCGTTGTCATTGCTTTAGATGGAGAAAAGTCTTCTGAGTCTTTGATAAATAGAATCTGAATTTCAGATGCTCCAAAAAAGGCATGCAGGTTGAGAGGGCTTAGATAAACCTCTGGTCTCACAGCTGCTCCTCTTATTAGTTAGTCATTATTGTTCACAGGTTCTGGAAACTTGGTCTTTCACTGGAAATTTTTTTAAAAAGGCAAAGACTGTGGGGATCATCTGATCTGATATTCCTCTCATTTGCACCGCTCATGATTTCATTATTTCTGAGGTGCCACAGTTTGAAAACAAGTTTGGGCTTGAATTATCACCCTATATTTTTGGAATCAATGTGCATTTAAACTTCCCTTCATTAATTGCACTTCACACCACCCAATATCCTGCAATTCAGAGGCAGCAGCAGCGTCTTAGTTTTAGGATGAGACGGGAAAGAATAGTGTTTGTATGCTTTTATTTATCATAGTGACCAACTGAAAGTGAGGTTTTCCAAGAATGCTGGATAAAGACTTTAGAAATTTAGCATTAGGAGATATACCTAATATAAATGACGAGTTAATGGGTACAGCACACCAACATGGCACATGTATACATATGTAACAAACCTGCACATTGTGCACATGTACCCTAGAACTTAAAGTATAAAAAAAAAAAAGAAGAAGAAATGTAGAGCTTTACCAAGTGAGGCTTTTAAGACCTAAACGTGTCTTTATCCATTCCATTTTCAAAAAGGTTATTTATACTTATGTATAGAGGAATATGGTGGAAAATGATAAATACTATTTTAGAACATTAATGAAGGGCCTTGTTAATTATTATTTTAAAATAATAATACCTTCCATTTATTGGGGCTTACTATGTGCAAGAGGTTGAGATGTGTTACATACCTATTTTCTTATTTAAATGTAATGAGAAAACTGAGAAAAAGCTGTTGTTACCAATTTACAGAAGAGAAAATGGAGTTCAAATATGTGACATAACTCACTTGAGGCCACATAGGTAGTAGCTGACAGGGCCAAGTTTGAAACTCAGCGCTTTTTGACTCCAAATAAATGTTTTATCCGAATGTAATTTTGAATGTCCTGTTTTGAGTCACTGTATAGTTACCTCTGTGATAACTTTTTAAAGATATTATGTAAACATTTTAAAATTGATTGCTTTTTTATTTTCTGATTTTTGTTGGAGTAAGAGAAATCTGGATAACACTTTGCTATGCTTGATTTTTCATTAGAAAAAGCATTATGCTCTTACAACAGAGTAATGACATAAATAAGAGAAATATTACTAACCAAACACCTTACACACTTTTGTATTAGCATGCAAAATTTATTTTTTAGCTCTAAAACTTAAGAAGCAATTTTTTACCTGTAACTATGGATATGGAAGAAATCTCTGTAAATTATTCAAAAATATTTCATTTATCTTGTCTAATCCAAGGTGTAACTCTCTGCTCAGTAAGTTCTTACGTAAGTTCCAAATTTGAGTAAAAAATAAAATGATTTAAACTGTTAGTCGCAAATAGCATTGATATGTAGTATAAATACAGTACCTTTTGATAAAGTAGCAAACTTCTAAATTAGTTACTCAAAGATTTGTGTAGTTGTGTCCAAATTTATTTCCTTTTTCCTTATTGTATAGCACTATTTTTCAGTCAAATTGGTCTCCAGATCAGGTTTCTGTGTTGTATTCCATCTGAAATGTCTTTTCTCCTGCTCATTCCCTTCCGTTCTTCACATCTTCTTGTGTTGTTTTTGACTCTCCATATACAGAACTATCTTGTTCTATCATTGTCCAACATCTTTTTCTCAGTGGTTATAACCAACTTTAGCAAAACTAGATTTCTTCCTTTTTTTTTGCCAACAAAATGTTTTATTCATCATTTTTTTCCCATTCTATGTCATCCATATTGGAATAGATTTAGTTCTCAAACCAGATTTTTAGAGTAGAGTTTAGTTTGAAGAACAGTTTTAGATATATAGAGAAATTAAGAAGATAGTACAAAGATTTCCCATGCATCCTGCACTCAGATTTCTCCTATTAGCATTTCACATGATTAGTATGGCACTTTTGTCACAATTAATAAACCAGTACTGATACATTGTTATTGCCTAAAGTCCTAGAGTCCATAGTTTACTCAGCTTTCCTTAGTTTTTACCAAATGTCTTTTTCTGTTCCAGGATCGCATCCACGATTCCATATCACAGTTTTCATGTCTCTCCAGGCTCCTCTTGGCTGCAACAGTTTCCCAGATTTTCTTAGGTTTTTTTGTTTTGTTTTGTTTTTTGTTTTTTGTTTTTGTTTTTGTTTTTGTTTTTGTTTGACATTGACAGTTTTTGAGAACTGGGTAAGTGTTTTATGGGATTCCCTCATACTGGAATTTGTCTGGTGTTTTATTAATGGTTAGACGGGGGTTACCGGTCTTCGGGAAAAAACCTCAGAGAAAAAGTACCATTTTCATTGCATCATATCAAAGGTGAATAAAGTCAGTATGATTTATGGTTGTTGATATTGACCTTGTTCTCCTAGCTGAGGTAGTGTTTTTCAGGTTTGTCTACTGTAAAGTTGCCTCCCACTTCTTTCCCATACTGTACTATTTGGAAAGAAGTCATATGTGCAGCCCACACTTAGGGAGTGAGGATTTATGGGGCCCCTCCTTGAGGGCAGAGTATTGACATCAATAATTTTGAGTTCTTTTACGAGGGATATTTGCTCCTTCTCCCCTATTTATTAAGTTATTCAATAATTTATTCATATCACTAAGGACTTACAGATATTTGTTTTACACTTTGTGTTGTAGTCCAATATTACTTTATTTTATTCTTCAAATTGTTCCCACTTTGGCTGTTGGGAGCTTTCAGTTGGCTCTTGAGTTATCTCTTTGACATACCCTCATCAATGTATGGATTTTTTGTTCATTTAGTTTTGTTTTGTTTTTTAAGCACCTCCTCACTTCCTGGCACTATAAAATGCTCCAGGCTCATCGTACACATTTCCTGTCCCAGTGATAAAATCAGCATTTTCTCCAAAGAGTCCTGGTTCCTGTTACTGAAAAATGGTATTAGAATCCAAGATCTTGGTGGTAGATGTAGTCATTGTTACCAGGATATTGCTGCGTCTAGGCCCTGTCAGCTGACATAGCAAAGAAATATAGACATGTATATATTATCTTATGTATATACACATATCTATGAATATTTCTCTACATAACCATCTGTATCTTTATTAAGCAAAAACATGAGTTCATACTTATGTCTCCAGCTCTGACCTATTATCACATGAATCATTCTAGCCTCCTCTTGTTTATCTATTTGCAAATTCTCACTTCATTAGTATGAAACCTGGTTGCTACTTCAGTTGAGTCACAAAAGAGAAATGAAAACAACAAAAAGAAACCTGGTTGCCACCATCCACCATCCACTTACACAGACAATGTTTCCAGAATTATTAACCCATACCTCCGTGGGCACAACTTAATTAACTAGAGTATAGTGCTTATGTGCAGTTTCTTTTGCCTATAGTCTTGGAGACTCCACTCATTTTCAAAGTTGCTTCCTCTCCCCCATCCCCACCCTGTCTCCTTCAGTATGATACTTTCATACATTTGTACAGTTAGGTCCTCTTTCACAGTCTGCATTGCTTTATGAGATCTTCTGACCTTGTAAATAGTGTTTAATTTGCATAACATTCACTCTTTGTGCTATAAAGTTATAAAGGTTTTGAAAGAGAGTATCTGGCATCGGCCGGGCGC
>NW_012100544.1:554493-623939 GCF_000951045.1 Mandrillus leucophaeus | reverse complement strand
GTTCCTGTTGCTGCACATCCTCACTAGCATTTGGTGTTGTCAGTGTTTTGTCATTTTATCCATTCTAATAAGTGTGTAGCAGTGATTCATTAATGTTTTAATTTGCAATTCCCTCATATACGATGTTGAACATCTTTCTACATGCTTATTTGCTCTCTACATCTGTTCTTTTGTAAAGTGTCTGTTCAGATCTTTTGCCCATTTTTAATTGGGTTGTTTGTTTTTTTATTGTTGAATTTTAATATTTTTATTTTTATTTCAGATATAAGGCCTTTTCCAGATATGTGTTTTATGAACATTTTCTCCTAGTGGCTTGTCTTTTCATTCTTTTAACAATATTTTTCATGGAGTAGAAGTTTTTGGTTTTAATGAAGTCCAACTTATTATTTGTTTTTCTTTAGTGGATCATGCTTTTGATATTGTGTCTAAAAATTCATCGCCAATCCCAGAGTTACCTACATTGTCTGTATGTTTCTTCTATAAGTTTTACAAGACTGCATTTTACATTTCGGTGTATGATCCACTTTGAATTAATTTTTATGAAAGGTATAAACTCTGTGTAGATTACTATATATATATTTGCAAATGGACATTTAATTGTTCAGCATCATTTGTTGAATAGGCCTTATTTTCTCAATTGAAATAGCTTCCTGGCTTTGTCAAAGTTCAGTTCACTATATTTGTGGGAGTCTAATTCTGTAATCTCTATTCTTTTCCACTTATCTATGCCCCTATTCTTTCAATGGTGTAAACTGTATTAATCACTGTAACTTTTATATTGAGTCTTGACATTGGTTAGTGTCAGCCCTCCAACTCTGTCCTTCTGATTCTGTTAGGTATTGTGGGTCTTTTCCCTTTCCACATAAACTTAATAATCAGTGTGTTAATATCTACAAAATAGCTTGCTAAGATTTGATTGGGATCACACTGAATATGTAGGTGAGTTGGAAGAATTGATATCTTAATAATATTGAGTCTTTCAATATGCAAACATGGAATACCCCTCTATATGTTTAAAACTCCTTTGATTTCTTTCATCATAATTGTATAGTTTCCTATATATAAATATTGTACATATTTCGTTATATTTATACCTAAGAATTTGAATCTTTTGTTACTATTTTAAATGGTATTGTGTTCTTAATTTCAAATTACAATTGTTCACTGCTAGTACATAGGAAATTTGTGTATATTAAATTTGTATTGCAAGATCTTATTATTAGTTCCAGGTATGTTTGTTTTTTTAAATTCTTTGGGATTTTCTACATTGAAAATCATGTCATCTGGAGGCAATAACATTATTATTTCTTCCCAATTTGTATACCTTTGGTTTCCTTTTCTTGTATTATTGGACTGTCTAGAAATTCCAGTATAATGCTGAGTGAGAGTAGTGAGAAGGAACATCCTTGCCTTTTCCCAATAAGGGAGAAAGCCTTCAGTTTTTCATCATTAAGTTTGACGTTACCTGTAGATTTTTGGTAGATGTTCTGTATCAAGTTGAGGAAGTTCTTATCTATTCCTAGTTTGCTAAGAGTTTGCATAATGAATAGATGTTGAATTTTTGTCAAATGCTTTTTCTAGGTGAATCAATGTGATCATATGTATTTTTTTCTGTAGCATGTTGATGTGGCAGATCACACTAATTTTCCACGTAATTTTATCAATATACAATTTTCAGATGCTGACCAGCATTCCATACCTAAAGTAAACTTCTCTTGGTGATAGTGGAAAATTGTTTTTTATTCATTGCTGAATTTGATTTGCTAATATTTTGTTGAGGACTTTTGCATCTATATTGCTCTATAGTTTTCTATTTGTGTCATCTCTTTATCTGGTTTGAGTGTTAATGTAATGTTTGCCTCATAGAATGAAATAGGAGTGTTCCCTCTGTTTCTAATTTCTGAAATAGATTGTAGAGATTTGGTATCATTTCTTCCTTAAACCTTTGGTAGAATCCACCACTGAAGACATCTGGGCCTAGTCCTTACTGTTTAGGAAGATTATTATTTATTGATTCAATATTTTTAATAGATACCTTCTTATATCTATTATGACAATCTGTTTCTCCTTCTTTTAGTTTTGTAGTTTGTGTCTTTCAAGGAATTGGTCCATTTCATCTAAGGTATCGAATGTGTGGTTGTAAAATAATTCATAGTATTTATTTTCAATCCTTTTAATGTCCATGGGATCAATACTGATGGCCACTCTTTAATTTCTGACAGTAATAATTTATGTCTTCTCTCCTTTTTTCTGGTTAGCCTTACTAGATGTTAAAAAACAAATTTTATTTTGTTGATTTTGTCTGTTGTTTTTCTGTTTTCAATTTCCTTGATTTCTGCTCTAATTTTTTTCTTCTGATTTTTTTGGGCTTAAGATACTCTTTTTTCTTTATTCTAAAAATGGAAACTCAAACTATTAATTTGTTATTTCTTTTCAAATGTTTTCATTTAATGCTATACATTTTCCTCTATGTACTGCCTTCATTGCATCCCACACATTTTAATGTTTTATTTTCATTTACTTCAAAATGTTTTCTAAGTCTCTTTTGAGATTTTTTCCATTGATCTATGTGTTATTTAAAAGTATATAATATAATTTCCAAATATGTTGGGATTTTTCAGCTATCTTTCTGTTGCTGATTTCTATGTTAATTCAGTTAAGGTCTGAGAGCATACTTGTATGATTTCTAATTCTTTTTAATTTGTTAAGGTGTGTTTTATAGCTCAGAATGTGGTCTACTTGGTGAATTTTCTATGTGAGCTTAAGAAGAATGCATATTCTGTTGTTGGATGGATAATTCTATAAAAATGTCTGTTAGATCAAGTTGATTGATAGCACTGTTTGGGTTAACTTTATCTTTACTGATTTTCTGCCTGCTTGATCTATTAATTACTGTAAGAGGAGTGTTGACTCTCTAGCTATGAGAGTGGATTTGTCTATTTCTCCTTGTAGTTTGGTCTGTATTTTCCTTGTGTATTTTGATGTTCTGTTGGGTATATACACATTAAAGATTGTATGTCTTCTTAGGGAATTGACCCCTTTATCATAAGTAATGCCTCTCTTTATGATAGTTTTCCTTTTTCTGAAGTCTGCTTCATCTAAAATTAATATAGGTAATCTCATTGTCTTATATCTTTCTCCACCCCTTTATTTTTAACGTATTTGTGTGTTTATATTTAAAGTGAATTTCTTGTAGACAGCATGTATAGTTGTAGCTTGTTTTTTATCCACTCTGACAATCTCTGTCTTTAAGTGATATACTTAGACCATTCACATTTATAGTGATTATTGATATATTTAGATTAATATTTGCCATGTTTATTACTATTCTCTGTTGTTTGCACTTTTTTCTTTTGTTTTTTCCACCTTCTCTCATTTTAATTAAGCATTTTATATTATTCCATTTTCCTCTTTCTCTTAGCATACAAATTATATTTGTTTCAAAAAATTTTAGGGCCAGGCGCAGTGGCTCATGCCTGTAATCCCAGAGCTTTGGGAGGCCAAGGCGGCGGATCATCTGAGGCCAGGAGTTTGAGACCAGCCTGACCAACATGGTGAAACCCCGTCTTTACTAGATACATGAAAATAATTGGCCGACTGTGGTGGAGCATGCCTTTAATCCCAGCTACTCAGGAGGCTGAAACTGAGAGGGAGTGGTTGCAGTGAGCCGAGATCACACCACTGCGTGCAACAGAGTGAGACTCCATCTCAAAAAAAAAAAAAAAAAAAAAATTAGTGTTGCCCAAGAGTTTGTAATGTGCATTTACAATTACTCTAAATAAACCTTAAAGTAACACTATCCTGCTTCACAGATTATGCAGGTACCTTTTAATGAAGTAGTCCCAATTCTTCTCTCCCATCCCTTATGAAATTACTACAATTATTTTTACTTATCAATGTACTATAATTAGACAATACATTGTTATTATTTATAACAATTATCCATTAGATTAATGAAAGATAAGAAAAATAAAAGCTTTTAATCTACTTTTATTTCTTCTCTGAGGCTTTTTTTTTTAATGTTGATCCAGGTTCCTGACCTATATCATTTTCCTTCTCCCCGAAGAGCTTCTTTAAACATTTCATTCAGGGTAGGTATGCTATCAGTGAATTCCCTCAGTTTTTATTTGTTTGAGAAACTCTTTATTTCTCTTTCACTTTTAAGGGATAGTTTTACTGGATATAGAATTTTAAATTATTGGTTTGATTATTTTAACTCTTTAAATTTATTCTACTCTCTTCTTGCTTGCATGGTTTCTGATGAGAAGTCTGATGTAATATTTAACTTCTTTCCCTCTAGAAGGAAGGTGTTCTCCCTATTCTCTTGGTTGCTTTTAAGATAGCCTCTTTTCTTTGATTTGTCTGCAGTCTGCTATATGTTTGGGTGTAAACTTTTTGGTATGCATTCTCTGTGTTGTTCTTTGAGCTTCCTGGATCTGTGGTTTGATGTCTGTCATTAGTTTGCTAAAGTTCTAAGCAATTATTACTTCAATATTTCCTCTTTTCCACTGGTATTCCAATTATGCAATTTGATATCTTTTGAAATTGTCCCATGGTTCTTGGATCTTCTGTTCTATTTTTGTAAAATTACTTTTTCCTTTTTTATTTTAGCTTCAGAAGTTTCTGTCAACATATTTTCAAGTTCACTGATTCATTACCAGGCTATTCCAGGCTACTAATAATCCCATCAAAGACATTCTTCATTTTTGTTACAAAGCTTTCTCTTCCTCCTCCTCCTCTTCTTCCCCCTCCTCTTCCTCCTCTTCTTCTTCTCCCTCCTCCTACTCCACCTTCTTCTTCTTACTATTATTATTATTATTTCTAGTATCCTTTTGATACTTTCTTAGAATTTCCATCTCCATTATGGTATTATCAATCTGTTTCTGCCTGTTGTCTACTTTTTCCATTAAAGCCCTTAACATATTAATCATACTTATATTAAATTTACTGTCTGATAATTGCAAAACCTGCATGAATCTGGGTCTGGTTCTGATGCTTCCTTTCTCTCTTCAGACTGTACTTTTTCTTGGTTTTTAGTATGCTGTATAATTTTTTTGTTTAAAGGCAGACATGAAATATGGGGTAATAGCACAGGAACTGAGGTAAATAGGCCTATAGTGTGAAGCTTTATGTTAATTTGGTCAGCAGGTAGACTGTTTTAATATCTGCCATAGCTGTAGGTTTTAGGAGCTTCAAATTTTTCTGGTGTTCTTATTTTTTCTTCCGTGTTGTCTTTAGATATACCTAGGAATTCCCTCTTAAACATAGTCTGAGCCTTGCAGCTCTTTCAGCTATAATCCATTTTATTACACTAGAGCCCTGTTGATGAGGTGGTAAGGAGTGAGGAAGAGGAATTATCCTACGTCTTATTAAATTTCAGTCTTATAGGGTGTCTGTGCCAATGGGCTGTAACCTTCAAAAATATATTTTTTCACCCTCAACCCTTTACATAAGACAAGAGGGATAGATGAAGTTGAATTTTGGGGAAAAATCTCTCCTTCGGCAGATAGGCTTCTGATAAAGTCTTTTTCACTGCAAAGTAGGTTCTGTGATGGAGAATGCCCTTTTCCCTTCCCCTTACCAGAGAAATGGTAATTTTTTTTTCTTGGCTCATCACCATGAGAACATGATAAGGTCCCTTGAGGTATAAGCCCATTAAAGTATGGGAGCCTCCCTAAGACTGAAGCTTCTAGGAATTTCTCATTTTCAGGATAGTCTACTCTCAGCCTCCAGCAATTCATCAAAATTACAATTTAAGCATTTCTAGCAGTGAATGGCTCCAGTGACTCCTACTCCAGATAAAATAATCTTGGCTGTAATTCTCTGTAATTTCCTGTCTCCCCAGATTTCAGGATGACAGCTTGCCCAGTGACTTGTGTTGGGGCTCAGAAGATAATACCCCATAATAAAGGCCTCAGAAGCAAAAATTTTTCTCTAACCTTCTCCTGTCCTGTTGTCTCTAGGCCCTATTCTCCTCCAAGGCTAGCCATAGGAACTAGAATCCTCTTCTCCAAGACAGAGCGTAGAAACCAGACCCCCCCTTTCCCTATGGCCAGCCATAAAACCTAAAAGTATTACTCTAATTTTTCCTCTGCCTTTCTCTGTAAAAACTGGTCATAAAGAAATTATCTGACCTACCTTATTTGACTATAGGTCTAAGACCCTCATTCCAGAGAGGGTCTTGCCTCATAGCCAGAAGGAAGGAACACATGCTCAGGCCAGGAAAATCAGGATAGTCAGGCCTTGCTGAGTGTCCCATTCAGTCTATTAGCATTACAGCACACCCTTTTTGTCCAATCATATTTCTACATGCTGTCTATACTTTGTTGAACCTAAGCATAAAAATGGACAATTTCCGCTGTATCTTTAGGTTGTCATTCTGAAGGCTCCCACATATGCACGTTAAATAAATTTGTATGCCTTTTCTCCACTTTCATGAGTTGAGTGTACAACCATCCTTCACAGGGCCAAGTCTTGGCTCCTACACTTCAATTCTTTGATAGGCCTACCCAAGAATAGTTATTGATTTTCAGCTGTTTCAGCTTTTCTCATGTTGCAAGGACAGAAGTAACAATTTCTAAGCTACTTATGTGTCAGAGCTTTACTCCATTTGGTATCTCTCCAAGACTTCAGCACAGTGTCAAGTGTTAGCAAGGGTTTGTTGAATGTTTAAGTTAGTGGATAAAATAACACAAAGAAAGGATAAATACTTGAGGTTATGGGTACCCCATTTACCCTGAGGTGATTATTATGCATTATATGCCTGTATCAAAGTATCTCATGTATCCTATAGATATATAACCTATTGAAAATGTAAAAGAACTAACTATAGTTCTCTATTATTTTCAAAACTTATTTTGTGTGATTTGAATTAGAAAACAATTACAACAGGTAAAAACTAGATCAGATTTTAAGAATAATTTTTTTTCAAAATATTTCCATGTCATTACATACAAGACTCCTTTAACTACTCTTTCACTTGTCAAATATTTATTGTATGTGTATTATATATCAGTACTGTTCTAGGTGCTAGGGATGCAGCAGTAGACAAGGCAAAGTTCCTACCTTTACAGACCTTATAGGCCACTGGGAGATACAAATAATAAAAAACAAATAAGTGAATATATAATGTAATTGCAGAAAGTGATCATTTTAATGAAGAAGTTAAAGAAAGAATGGTCAGAAAACTAAACATCCAACTAAATATGACCCAGCAATTGCCCACCTGAGTATCCTAGAGAAATGAAGACATATTCATATAAAAACCTGTATACCAATGTTTATTGTAGCGTTATTCATAATAGCCAAAATTGGAAACAACCCAGATAGTGAATGGTTAAACAAACTGTGTTAAATTCATATCATGGAATACTACTCAGCAATAAAAAAGAATTGAGATGTCTGTATCTTAACCATATCAATGCCAATACCTTGGTTGTAATATTTTACTATAGTTTTGCAATATGTTAACATTGGGAAAAAACAGGTAAAGAGCACACAGAATCTCTCTGAATTATTTTTTATAACTGCCTTTGAATTCATAATTATCTCAAAATTGAAAAGGGTTTCTTTAAAAAATTATTGCTTTAATACATAGGATACTATATAGCCAACTCTCTCTCTAAATCCCTAAAATGTTAAGTAGACAGAGCTTATTTTGATTATGTTGTTACCTGATATAATAGGTTCTGTCTTCCAGTCCCAATCATAATGTATACTTTTTGAGAGGATACATGGAGTTATGAGTAGCACAATACTGAGTCCTTGGTAGGCATTCAATAAATGTTTTGTAAATTATCCAGATGTTTGCTCCAACAATGACTCTTGGTGTATTAGCATAAAAAACCTACAACAGCAGACTATTTACATTCAATTCCTTTAGTGTTTTTGCAGCTCTGCAGCATTTGATATTATTGGCCTCTTCCTTTTCTTTAAAATTTCCTATTTTTCTTGACTTCTGAGACAAAATACTCTTTTGATTCCCCTAGTTCTTTCATCTATCATATGACTCATTTCCTTCATCTTTCCAAACTCTAAATATAAATATTCCTTAAATTATTTTATTTGGCTTCTTCCTTTTTCTTCTAATTTCATTGATAATCTCAATGATAATGCTGACTTTTTAAAATTAAGACATCTTTGCAAATGGCCTTTCATCTTCAGTTCCAAGCCACATCTAAGCTCTTAAGCTTTTATTTCTGTCTAATGAACATTGCCATCTTAACTTCTCTGTGGCACTTCTAACTCAGCAGTCCCCAAACAGAACTTATCATCTTTTCTCCTCTCATAACTCATATCTCTTTCTTGTTTTGTGCTCCCTATTTTTTTTATCAGGACCCCACCAGCATCAATAATGTGAACATCAAATTTTTTATTCTCTTGCCTATTGACAAACCTGAACATATGGAACATGTTCTGTGTTCTGTTTGTTCCGTTTTGTCATTAGGCAAGAAAACTTTTCAAATTTTGCCCCAGGAAAGTGGAAATCATTTTTCTGTGCTGGAAAGGACCTCTCCGGTGGCTTCATCTGTGGTCTTTGTGCAGATTACAAACATGGGCTGTAGAGATACATAACTCTGATTTCAAGGCAAAGCCTGTATTTCTTCCGACTTGTACTGCATACCCCTAATACCCCACTTCACATCTTAATGGTCCACCTGTGTACTCTAGTCATTGCTACAGCAACCAGCTGCACAAAGTTACAACCTGAAGACACCTTAAATTAGCTGCACCGCATTTCTGTCACTTCCTGATCTGGGGTTCCTAGGCTTTACAGGACTTCTACAGAACCTGCTCAGCCATTCTGACACAAGTATATGGGGCAACCTTTGACAAATAGGAAATGGAGAGTTGGGAGCTTATGGATAAATGCTCATTTATTTTGCCTGTAAGGTAGACATTTCTAGGGCCTGTTCTCCATGGATGTTCTCAGAGTCCTCAAGAGGACTGGACCAAGCCCCAGTTGCCCACAGCAGTAAGTAACCTGCTCGATAACACAATTTGAATTGGCATTTCCTCCTTTCTGGTTTCATCCTTCTTAGATCACAGTTATGTTCTTTAAGATATCTTCCAAAAATAATTTACATAAATTCTAGTCCTTGTCTCAGGCTTTTCTTTTCAGGGGAGCCACGTTGATTGGGGAGCCAATCAACGTCTGAATACCAAGGTAAACCACTTTCATTTTATCTATAGGTAATGAAGAGTAACTGAAAGTTTACAATTTGTAATTTAGGAGGATCAATACATTTCCAAGATGTAGGAATACTACAGACTGTTAGCCATCCACCAAGAGCCAGGAGACAAGCATGGAACAGGTTTCTCCCTCATAACCCTCAGAAGGAACCAACACTACTGACACCTTGATCTTGGATTCTAGCTTCTATAACTATGAGAAAATAAACTTCTATTGTTTAAGCCACCTAGTTTATGATACTTTGTTATGGCAGACTCGGGAAACTAATACACTAGGCAACTAAATGCCATCAATAAATGTAAGGAAGCCAAGAGTGGGAACCCAACTGATGTGAAGAGAAGAGGAGAGATGGAAGACAGTGCTTCAATTTCTGGCATAACTGATTCATTAAAACGGAAGCATAAGAGACATGTGTGCAAATTGAAATTTTTGTGTGATATAGCAGGGAACATTGTCCTCATTAATTTAGTTGGAAAGGAAAGCATTATGTAAAAATGGGAGAACTTATCCTCTGCTTGTAACTAATGAATCTGTACTTGAAAAGCACACTGACTCCCTTAAGCTTTAGATGGATAGAGAGGAACCAATTAGGTAAATTGGGTGAAATTCAGATAAGGAATTTATGAGAATGGAGGGTTGGCTTCGAGTAAAGATGAAAGGAAAGAAATGTACTTAGCTAGACTAAGTGATAATTAAGTGGAATTTGATAAGGGACAATATTTTAAAGGTGAAGCTTCAAAGAAGAAGTAAGGTAATACAAAGAGAAAGATGCATGTATTGTACCAGTTTTATTATAAAAACAGGAAAATATTTTTGTAATATGGAAATGGGATAGAACTTTATTAACATGGCAACAAAATGAGAAGCCATAAGAGTAAAATGAACAAATTAGATAACAGAGACATTTTAGAGTCTTAACTTTAAATGTTTTGCATTAAAAACACTAAAGGAGAAATAAAAATAGAAAAATGTTATATCATATATGAACAATAAAGGGTTAATATCCAAAATGTATAAAGTTCTTCTATTAGAAAAAAGTTTTCAGCATAATTTTAAATAGAAAAATTACATGAAAAATAACATATTAAGGTAGACATATTAATGACCAACAAACAGTTGAAAAGATGCTCAAAGTCACTAATTATCAAAACATGCAAATTAGAACTATATTTTTCTTACATGGTTACAAAAGTTTTTAGAGACCTAAAATATGTTTAATGTTCATGAAAGTACAGGGAAACTGGTACTCTGATATACTACTCAGGGGATTCAAATAGGTCTGGTCTCTTTTGAATCAATTTAAAAATTATTTTAAAAAATTTAAAAGTACATGTTTTGATTTAGCTAATCAACTTGTAGAAATTTGCCCTACAGTAACCTCTCACAAATTTATAAATAAATATGTACCATGATGTTTTACTGCGTGGTTGTTTGAATGGTAAAAAATCTGAAACAACCTGCATGCCACAATTAATTGAGAAATAATTAAATGAATGATGATGATGGTCATAACTTGGAATACTATGTGGTCATCATAAATAAATGAGGTGGATTTCTATGTAAGTTGTATGACATAGGCAGGTACTTGTGACATATTTTTAGCTGTAAAAAAGTGAATCACAGGATGGTGCTAGTAGTATGATCCTTTCTTTCTAAGCAAATACATATTCATTAAAAAGCCTTAACAATGCTTATCTCTGGCAGGTGAGATTATGAATGACTTTTGTTTTTCATTTGCACATATCTGTATCTTTTGAAATGTTTTCAATGTGAATGTATTTCTTTTTATAATTAGATTTTTTCAAAAAGGGATAAAAGAAATCCTAGTTATGAAAAAGCAAAACAAAAGGCAGATGCTCCAGGAGGGAATTGTTGAAGGATAGGAGAGAAACACCTACTGAGAAAATGCTTATGGATTTGGGATGCACGAGGCATGTGTGAAACTCCACCTCCTGAGGATTTTTTTTTCCTAACACAAATATTAGTAAGCTCATAATGAAATTTTAGCTTGATAAATTAAATATTTGTATTTTATGGGTTTAACATTCAGAATTTTCACTGAAATTTTGTGATGCAAATAATTGATCATTTTTCCCAGTTGAGTTAGGTGCTAAGAAGCTGGTATATGGGAAGCAAGTCACTTAGCTATTAGCAAGGTTTGCAAGAGGCCTTGATTTCATTTCAATAAGGCTTTAGTTTTTTAAAAAAAATTTCATATACTGTAGTCTTTGTGAAATAATACAATCCCACTTTGTGAAAAAGAAAAAGAAGCCAATAAGGGAGAAGAAAGGTATTAATTATCATGTGAGACTATTCACTTGAGAATATTATGTTGTGTTAGCCAATAAGCCATTATATTTTGGAACATGACCATATTGCCTGTGGTTTAGCTATTATTTATGTTAGTCCAGCACTTGCCCTTCCTTCCCCCACCTTCTGGTGAAAGGTCCTTTTCTTCCTGGCTACAGTTATGAGCATATGGCAAAGATTCAGGCAGTCATAGGACCTCATTTTCCTGATCACAGTAATTAGTTAAGACTTGGGACAATCAGAATTAATCTTAGACGTGGTTCCCAGAAAGTGGATGTTAAGATGGGGAGTCATGTAAAAGTGATTTAATAGGAAAAGTTCTCAAGAAAAATCTAGAGAAAAGCTGGGGGAGGAAGGAAGTGGTCCTGGGAAAGCCGTGAAAGGGTGCAGTGTTAAGAAGTGGCCTATGATGGGTGCTGTGTTGGGGGAGCCCCTCAAACTACCCCTAGGTTCAGTGATTCACTAGGAGGACTCACAGGATTCAGCATATAGTTGTACTTACAACTATGATTTATTAAAGTGAAAGGATACAAAGCAAAATCAGCAAAGAGAAAGGGCGCATAGAGTGAAGCTCACAGGAAACAAGGCATAAGCTTTCAAGGACCCTCCTCCTGTGGAGTCACACAGGACACTCTTAATTTTTCCAGTAAACAAATTGTGACTACTTATGAAATGTTGCCAAAAAGGGAAGCTCATCAGAGGTTGAGAGTCAAGGCTTTTATTGAGGTCACATAGGGGCCGCTTTGCCAAGCACGTACAAGAATTTCAAGCTCCCTAAAAGAAAGCAGGTGTTAGCATAAATCACATTATTTGTACAAATAATTTAGGAAAAGTGACTTTTATCAGAGAATGGTGGAAATCCTCCTGAAATAAAAGTTCCCAGATGCCAGCCAAGGGCTAACCTTGCAAGCAGACCTTCCTAAGGCTAGCATTTTCAGCCTTGCTAACTCTTTTCTGCGCAGGTACTTTTGGCTCAATACCATAGGAAAGCTCTGAAAACTGCGTAGATTATACCTCACCTTTGGATGCAGGAGGTGGAATGTGTTTCCCTAACTGTCAGTCATTGTTTAAAGGCTACCTGCCAGGGTCATAGATTTTCAGGCACTTCTAGCAATCTGTATGTGCAGGCTCAGTTGGTTCCAGCTGCCTGAGGGCAAGTCCTCCAACAAAGTGATGCAGGTGCTGGCTGTTGGGAGTGATGGTTCAGTGGGAGACATGTGCATTGAAAATGGACGTAACCTCGAGGAAGTATGGGTGAGGTGCTGACAGCGCTTGCTACAGCTATCCTGCATGGGACTTGATCTACTGAAGCAGAGATGGAAAAACCATCCCCTTGAGATGGGTTGAGTTTGCATAATGTGAGCCTAAAGTTGCCCGTAGATGTATTCTCCACTGTGTAGAGGAGACCTTTTTGCGGTGGCAGAGAATGAAATCTGTACTCAGAGAAAAGCTGAGAGGAGATAGGGATAGAAAATCCTGACAATGAGTGCCTCAGGTTCACTTGAAATCATCCCTAACATCAGCTCCACCGTGGCTCCTTTTATTTTAGCCAGTATACGTTCCCTTTTTTGCTTCTGCTGATTTAATTTAGCATTTTGTTATTTGCAACCATTAAAGAGGACCCTAACCAATATACCATGTAAATTATTTACTGAACCTAGCATATCACAGGTGCCCAATTCTAAGATATTTGGTGGTAAATTGTATTTCTTTCAGAACCTGGATTAATAAATTTGGGCAACCTAAAGCATTTCCTAAAGCAGACTTTGACAAACTGTGGCCAAATTCACCACTCCTACCACCCTGCCCCACTCCCATTCACCCTTTCCAGTCTGTTTTTGTACAGTGCACAAGCTAAGAGTGGGTTTTACATTTTCATATGATTGGGAAAAAAGAATATTTTGTGGCAGATAATATCATCACTGAAATTCACATTTCAGTGTTCATAAATAAAGTTTTTAATTTCATGCATAAAATATGTGCAAAAATTTGTTTTCTCTCTTGTTATGTAAGTACCTACATAATATCCTTGATTTTGCCTCTTGGCCAGTAATGACTGAAATATTTGTAATCTGGACCTTTTCAAATTGTGTTTTCTAATCCCCATCCTAGAACAATTAGAATGGAAAACTGACTAATCTTTCCTGAAAAAAAGAGATTCTGTCTTATTACTATTTTTAGTAATCATGTAGGACAGTACCTCGAAAAAGTCTCTGTAAATGGAAGCACCTAGGAAACTGAACCGACAAAAATAGGATGGCATGTGGGAGGAGGGGTAGCTTACTGATAGTGACCACCCATCACAAATGGATCACTACAATGACTCTGAGAACAGTTAATCAGCTTGCGCTTAATAGCATTGTCAGTGATAAACTCCCTCCTTGTAATAAAGTTTCAAAGAGTCATTTGACTATTGAGGATTACGTGAAATATCCAAATCTAAGATTCTAACCACTCAAAAGTTAGAGATTCAAGTGTGTTAATTGGCTCATATTTTAAAAGCCTCTCTGAGAGTGCTGAGCCTCTCACTCATTTATACTTCAATAGTTTTTACTATGATAATCAGATAACTCTTTTTGTTCAGCTCTTGCTGAACATAGGAGATGTCAGCAAAGGAAGAATAGGAGAGTAAAAAAGAAAGTGTGATATTGAACCCTTAAAAACGTTGGACAAGGGCAATATCATGTGTGGCTTTTATTTTTGTCAGTCTGAGAACTGTGTTTAAGAGTGAAACAGATAAAAAATAGTTACCTTTAAGATGTGGAAGAAGCATCCAGAAAGATATGTAGAGGATACTAAGAAAGTACTGCTTCCATGTAATTTTTAAAGCAATGAGAATATCTTGTTATCTTAATTTTGATGTTGAAGATACTTTGATGGAAAGAACTGTTACAGAATCGTTTAAGATTTATTACATACATTTCTGTGGTTGCATCATGTTCTTTCCTAAGAAACTACTTGAAACTAGTAATCATTTATGAAGCATTATTGCTGGACTATTTTCAAGCAGTACCTCTTAACAATATGCAACGGAAGTCAGAAGCCATGCTAGTGAATGAAGATCCCGAACATAAACCCAGTGACTCCTCCCATCCTCTCAGTCACCCAGTGGGAGAAGCTCTTTATGATCCACAGTGAGAAAGAACTCTAGACCACTTTCTCAAGGGCTCCCTTGGCTTAGCAGAAATGCCTTAATTAAAAGCCCTAACTTGAGGAATTCATTAAGTTTTAAATTCAAATTTCAGATTTGGGGATTATTTGTAGTTCATTCAATACATATGTATGAGGAGCTAAACATTTTTGAATCACTGTACCCACCTTAGATACAATGACCAACAAAGCAGAGACAGAGCCTACCGTTATGGTGCCAGCATCTGCCTGCCATCCTGCACCTGTATGACCTTTCAGTCTCCAGCAACTCATTAACATCCAGCGTTTGTACATTTTCAGTCTCCAAAGAATGCTTATTGTTATGTTCAGTCCCACATAAAATTGATCTGTTAAATAAACAAATTATAAAATTGGGTGAAGCAGGGTGAAGATAGATACATTTAAGATAATTGCTATAAAAAAGAATGAGTTTGTGTCCTTTGCAGGAACATGGATGACGTTGGAAACCATCATTCTTAGCAAACTAATACAAGAACAGAAAACCAAATACCACATTTTCTCACTCATAAGTGGGAGTTGATCAACGAGAACACATGGACACAGGGAGGGGAACATCACACACAGGAGCCTGTCAGGGGGTGGCGGGCTAGGGGAGGGAGAGCATTAGGAGAAATACCTAATGTAGATCATGGGTTGATGGGTGCAGCAAACCACCATGGCACATGTATACCTATAGAACAAACTTGCACATTCTGCACATGTACCCCGGAACTTAAAGTAAAAAAAATGACAATTGCTAACTTTATTTAGCACTTATTGAGGGGTGGGCCCTGTGCTAAAGGGTCATTTCTAAGAGGAATATATGCATTATTTCATGTATTCCTCCCAATAACCTGTGTGGTAGGTAGTATATTATTCTCATTTTACAAATGAGAAAACAGGGGCCTAGAGAGGTTAAGTAACTTGCCCAACATCACATCATAAGTAAATAACAGAACAGGGGTTCCAACACAACCCTGACTCACTCTTAAGGCTAAGTTCTTAACACTAGTAAACAATGCGTCTCCAGAAAACCACTGATTATTGCCAGGTGATACTTGGTTATCACACAACTGTCTGTCTTATAAGAAATTAGAATCAGCCAATAGATATATTGACTAGACAAAGTAGTTTCACCTAGAAGGAAAGAAGAAAAGCTGGAGAATCAGAACTGATGTAGAGGTTGGTGGAGTAGCCTTACCAAGTCTCTTCAATATGCTTATTGAAGAGACTTTCTTGGTCAACAATGATGGCCCATATTGAAGAGTCATGGAAATCAAGATTAGATAGATTAACATCATATGTGAAAAGCCTTAGAAGTCACCCTAAAGAGTTTGAATTTATGAAGCTGGCATTAAAGTGTCAGAGAATTCCTTAAACTAAGGCAGCAGTTTGCAGGATGTAGTAAAGATTATTTGGTAGGTTGCCTTTGGCTAATGGTGTCTGGGAGAGACATAGAGTGCATGTGTCACTCAGGGTTCTCCAGAGAAGCAGAGCCAATAAGGGATACAGATATATACAGGAAGAGATTTATTATGAGAGATTGGCTTATGTGATGATAGAGCCTGAGAAGTCCTACTATCTGCTGCCTGAAACTGGAGGATCAGGAAAGCTGGGGTTAGTTCCAGAGCAAGCCCAAAGACCTGAGAACCAGGGAAACCAAGAGGGCAAATCTCAGTCCAAGTCCTAAGGCCCAATTGCCAGGAAGACCAATATCCCAGGGAAGGAGAAGACAGATATCCTAGCTCCAGAAGAGAGCAAAGTCACTCTTCCTCTGCCTTTTTGTTCTACTCAGATCCTCAACAGATTGGACAATGCCCACCCATATTTGGTGAGGCTGATCTTCTTCACTCAATGTACTGATTCAAATTATAATCTCTTCTGAAACATTCTCACAGACATACAGCAAAATAATATTTTACTAGCTCTCTGGGTGTCCCTAAGCCCAGTCAATGTAAAACATAAAATTAAACATTACAGTGCACCAAATGGGAGAAGAGAAGGGAAAATAAGCAGGGAAACTTTAAGAACATTGACATTAAGTTGAATTTAAGATGTTAGTGGCTCTATATCCAAGCAAATATGCTCTGTTAGTTTGAATTAAGATATTGTAGTTCGGATGAGCAGCACTGGAATTGGTGATTGGTGGGGTCTATATACTCCAGTGCGGGTATATATACATACACACACACACACACACACTTTCTCTCTCTCTCTCTCATATACACACACACACACACACACACAAAATCCCAACTCCAGTGCTTGGAGTGCAATATATATATAAATATAATAAATGTAATTTATATATTATATTATATTATGTTTATTATATTTATATATATATATATAATATAGGCCTAGAGAGGCTAACTAACTTGCCCAACATCACACACTATATATGTATATATATGGATGGATTTTGAAGCTGGGAAGATGGAATAACTGTTGATGAGGAAGAGTAGAAAGCCAAGATCATAGCTTTGGAGGAAATCTATAGTTGTGGGAGGAGGGAGAAGAGCCAGCAACAAAGACAAGGAAGAACTATTCACCAAGGTTGGAGGACAAAGGAGTGCAGTGTCACGGAAACCAAGAGAAGACTAAGAAAGAAGGAGCAGGTGCTCAACAGTGTCAAAAACCATAAAGAGGTCAGGAGGATGAAAACTGAGGAGAGACTGCATCTGATAAATAGGAGGTCATTGGTGACACTTGAGAAAGAATTCAATAACACAAAAGGGGTAAGAACACAGCAGGGAGTACTCAGGCAGGAATGCGAGGGCAATTAACATGGGTCCCTAGCTTAAGAACTTTGGCACTGAAAAGAGAAATCAAAGTGTTGTAGTATAACACACCAGCTATTTCATAATCAAAGACAATAGAAAGGTGAGACATTGCTGGAACTTCTATAATCTGTGGGAGAGAAACTAGCGTAGAAATGTGTCCTTTTGCTCCTGAAAACTGAGCTGTATAATTCTCTGTTTCTAAGTTGCCTTTCCATCAGCATTAACTTTACATTTTCCTTAACTTGTCATCTTTTCGTGCTGACAGTAGGAAGAAAAAAAACATGCTAATCGACTGAGATAAAAGTGGAATTTCTAAGACTGTCGATCTACATGATTTCTCTGGCGGCTTTTCATTGGCAACAGAGTGTCTAATGTTCAGGGACAAGAGGAATCAGACCGCAGGGTGCCTGCCAGCTCTCCAGAGGACAGAAACCCTCTTTTGCATGCATATAAATGAGCCCAGAAATAGGTTGTGAGATAAGAAGTGTTGTAATGTCATAGAGCTCTATACTACGTGAAGGGGCCTGGGCTCTCCTGACGGAGGAGGTATTTGGATGCTGTGTGGCTGGAGTAGATAATGACATTAGAAAAGAACTATTCAGAGGTATGATATATTTTCCTGGTGTACTGTGCCAAGGTGGCAGATTGTTTAATTGTGTAAAATGTAAGACTGAACAGTTCTTTCCTCTCACCTTTCCAAAATGCTTATGTTTGCAAAGGAAAAGTTTGGCATTAGTTTCCATTCATTTCGAAGGATAAAAAGTGGCTAATGTAGAGATGTATTGATCCTTGAAAGGTCAGGAGAAGATTCATAGGTCAAGGTGTTATTTCTGAATAGCTAAGACACTATGTTAGGGGAGGGACCACAGGAAGAAACAATATGAAAAAAAAAAACACAAAGGAATGCCCCATACATAAAATAACTCCATTTTGTTGCCTTTGTTTTTAGAGAAAAACATAACATTTTATATACACAGTCGTGCACTGCATAATGATGCTTCAGTCTATGACAGACTGCACATATGATAGCGGTCTCATAAGATTACAGTACGGTATTTTCCCTATACCTTTTCTATGTTTAGATTCTATGTATCTAAACATAGAATTGTAACTGCATTACAGTTCCTTACAGTATTCAGCACAGTAACATGCTGTGTATGTTTTGTAGACTAGGAGCAATAGGTTATACCATATAGCCTAGGTGTATAGTAGAGTATGCCATCTAGGTCTCTGTAAGTACACTCTATGATGTTCACAAAATGACAAAATCACCTAATGATGCATCCTTCAGAATGTATCCCTGTTGCTAAGCAACACATATAATGTGAACACGTATAACATTAAGTGACATAGGTAATGACTATATATGTGGTTTTGTCCGTAGGTATGTATATATGTGTATATACACACACACTAATATCATCATTTACTTCAAAATTAGAAACCGAGTTCACACAGTAAATTCAGTACCTGTAAGAAGGAATTAGAAATATAGTTTAGTTTCTTTGTTTAGCCTTAAAGTTAGGAAAAAAAGAAAGACATACAGATAAGAGCAAGGGAGATGGAAAAATGAGCAGCTGTAGTCCCAGCTGAGGTGGGAAAATTGCTTGAGCCCAGGAGGTGAAGGCTGCAGTGGGTCATGATCATGCCGCTGCACTCCAGTCTCAACAAAACAAAACAAAACAAAACAAAACAAAACCCAGAAATACAGTAGAAATTGAAAGGGAAAATGAGGAAGAGGGAGAAAGAGAGAGAAAGGAGGTGTGGAGGGAAGTACCAAGGCAGATGTTGAATACATATTCAGTGAACAACTATTATGTTTCCAAAACAGTACAAAGAGCTGAACAAGAGCAAACATAAGCAAAGCCATGGAAAAGAAGACCTGTCCAAATCAAGTCTTACGTGTTCTATGGTTGGTTCTTTCAAAAAAGGTTATATTCAGGCTGACCACAAATTGCTGAAGTATTAAATATATGTTTATATATTTAAATATGTTATCCCCATTTTTAAAGGCTGCTGTATTACAAGTTCCTTCCATGAGTATAAAGATTCTGTTCTCTATAAGTTTCACAAAGTATAATATATATGTTCCTTTTACCTCTGCACAGTGCTGATCTAACACTATATGTTTCTGAAATAATTTCCAATAAAATTGGCACATATGTAATAATTTACTCAGCACAGTGCACATATTTATATAGACATATATGCTTTATGGCTTCATTCTCTCTTGGCCACTGAGGGCTAGCATAGCAGTCTTGTTCTGTATACTCTTGGCTAATGAAGTTACCACATTGCATTGCAAACATTTTTAATTGATGAAGACGCTTGTCTATTATTCTAAGGTAAATTTTTTTTTAAAGGCTGTTTTCTCAGTTGTGGCCTCTCCCTCTGCTGTTATTTTGTCTTCTAGGAAATAATTTTAGACTTTCATTACTTATAAAAATATTTGCCCTAGATGGACTTCCTTTGCAACAGCTCTAGTATGATTACACTGAATTGTAACATACAGGTTTTACGGGGGCTCGTCATCTTCAAGGAAATGATCACGAACAAAGAGTAAAGGACACAGGCATTTCTGTTAGGAGAACTTTGACGTTATGGAAAATATGGGGAGAACTCAATAGATTGAGTTCTAATGAACTAATAGGTCCAGTTTACTCATACAATGATATTACTAAGATTCCAAAGTCAGTCTCTACAATGTGGCCATTTCATCACATTGAAGAAGAAACCTCAAATGTCCCAAAGAAACTAAAACTTTTTTAAATTGCTTTGCACTTTGAAAATAAAACAAGAAAACAGATTTCAAACCCTGGAAGGACTGTTATAAACTGCTAACTAGTCCTAATTTTAAAAAATAATAATGTGGAAGCAAGCTTATATTGGTGCCTTTATCCAGGTAAAGAACAGTATATAAAAGGGCAACAGATCTCCAACCAGAGTTGAGTAGTTTTGCAGAGACTGTATGGCACACAAAGCCTAAAATTTTTACTCTCTGGACCTTGCAAAAGAAAAAAATTAATTCAGCCCAATTAAATTTAAAGGAGTTTAATTGAGCAATGAATGATTCGCGAATCAGGGAGCCCGCAGAGTTACAGCAGATTCAGAGAGACTCCAGGGATGCCTTGTGGTCAGAACAAATTTATGGACAAAAAAGGGAGGTGACGTACAGAACTCGGAAGTGAGGTACAGGAACAGTTGGATTGGTTAGAAGTTGGCATTTGCCTTATTTGAACACAGTTTGAACACTCAGCAGTGTTATCAGTGGTTGAAGTACCGCGGGTGTGATTGGCCAAGACTCAGCTATTGTTACAGGCACATACTCCTAAGTTAGGCTTTCAACCTTTACTCCTAAGTTAGGTTTTCAATCTTGTTTACCCGTTGAGTTAGGTTGCAGTTCATCCACAAGGCATCAAGCACAGAGTCCTTCTCAGGCCATATTTAGTTTGCTTTAACAACTTTTATTTTAAAAGTTTCCTAACCTTTGTTCTGAAGGGCACAAATAGGTGCTGAAGAAATGTTTAGTGATAGCAAATAGGGAAGAATGTTTTAACTCAGATTGTGAGTACCAGTAGAAATTCATTCATTTGCTGCCCCGTACCTTCAGTGTCTCAGCGTTAGGAGGGCTCTTAGAAGTCATTAAGTCACACTCTCTATGAACTGGACTGCAGCTAGGAAAATTTGTCTTTCTTCTTCATAAAGAGAGTAAACTGGGGAGTAAAGTGACAAAAGTAAACACTCAGCTGAAAAGATGATTTACCCATTTAAGAGAACTGAGAGGGCAGCTTACTTATAAATGAATGTGATTGAGAAATAAAGAGAAACTAAAGCTGTGTGTGCTGGGGTTTGATATTTTCATCCTAAAGCATTCTCCAATTTTAATTTATTCATCTCAGTGGGGCCAGTGCTTGGCAATATGTTCCTAAATTACAGATTCACTGGACAATTGAGATCAATAAAACTTAGTTTCTTTATATGCTGCAATTCAACAATGTATACTAATTCGTGTTCTCTTCCCCCCAGACACTTTGAATCAGAAAGATTTTGCTGTCTTTTTTTTTAAATAAAAAAGATGACTTTCTCTTCCTTGTTGTATATATCTAGAAGTCATTCTATAATTTGTGTGAGGAAACTTGAAGTCCTCACTGGTTGAAAAGTAAGAAGGATCATGACGTAATTCAGTCTCAATTGCTAAAAACGATAAGTAGAGATCAGTATAAAAGTCCTGGAGTCATGAAATATGTGTAGTTTTGGGGAAATATTGAAATATGGAATGCAAGACTCCTTCTGTGGCTTCTGTTCACTGTCATTTACAGGTCATTTCAATTGTTTAGGAACATAAGATATAGATCTAAATGTACACCCCCCTCGATAGCTTCTAAAATATTTTTGAGCCTAACTTTAAGAGAAAAAGTTATTTTTTATAATTACAAGCTCACTAATTTAGTCTATTTTTGTTAGTTTTCCATTTTTATTATCAAATAGAATTATGAAGTGATAATCTCTAAGCTAATGAGCATCTCTTAGTAGGGTGCTAAGTAATTCACAGTAAAGGAGTTAGAAAAAAAGAATAAAAACAAAATGCCTAAATTTATTAATTAAAACCCATGAAGTATAGAGCAGTCAGTCCCGTTCTGGGGTTGGTCATTCTCTTTAGTTGGTGCTTCTGTCCAATCTTTATTATATAGCCTTATTGACTTCAGAAAAGTCAGCCTTCCTCAATCATTCAACGTATTTTTCTCGATTTCAGGTATCATCACAAAATAGACTAGTTTCTTCCCTGGCCTAACTAAGATGGAAGACTCTATGGTAAATGAGGAGCAGAAGAGACAGAGTTTATTTTGTGCAGAGACCGGTACTTTGAAGGTGCCCTGTGTTTGCATCACAAGTCCTGAACATGCCATTTCTTCTGAAATCCAGGTAAAGGTAGTCTTAGTGCTGTCATTACTTAATTTAAAACTATTTTCAAAAAACCAAGATGCCATGAGGTGAAAGAGAGTATCTACTGTAATGTTTCAGAAGATGGAACAAGGACTAGTGGTAGGTACCGTCATCAAGTAAATGAAGAATTTTCTAGGAATTGGACCTCAGACTGTCTTGTGAATTAATACACTCTTTAATCTAGCAAATGTCGAAGCTTGATTGTTTTTGCAAGAGATGTACAGAGAGATGATCCTTGCCTAAACTGAGTAACATACTGGGCAGATGACCTACTGCCTTTCAGCTAATTCTAATACTCCATAGTTTTATGTTATGGATTTTTAATTCTTGAGACAAATGCATTTTCAGCCATATGTTTTTCCTTTCAAGTATAGAATCATAGAGAGTAAATATCTTATGAAACACAAATAATTTGGTTGTCAGCAGAGATACAGATTCTCCAAATAAGTTGGTTTTATCTTGATTTGTCAATACAAATGTCTGAGAATAATGCACTGTCTGATTTAGATGTTATAAAAAATGTGGTTATAATATTAAGGAAGGTAAACCTAGATAACATAGTCACCATTAAATATTCATTTAATAAATAATTATTGATGTCTGCTATATGCCACATGTTGTGCTAAGCTCTGGGAATTCAATGGTAAATGAGAAAGACACAGTCTTATGGGGCATATAGTCTAGTAGGACATTACATATGACAAAGAAATTAACAAATAAATGACAAAAATTGCAAATTGGGATAAATGTCAAAAAGGAGAGCAATATTTTGTTAATATTAAAAATGAATGAGTGCTGGGTTGCTACTTCAGATAGAGTAGTTTGAAAGACCTCTCTTAGGAAGTGAGATCTGAAAGAGCTAATCATAGAAAGTGTAGGGAGGAACAAGCAGTCCAGGCTGAAGAACAGAAAGTGCAAACCACCCAAGGTGTTGAGATACTGAAAGAAGGCCAGCACGGCTGGAGTCTGGAGAGCAAAGTGAGAGGGGCAAGAGAGGCAAAAGATGAGATTGGGAGCATGGACCAGATGGCATAGAGCCTTAGAAAAGATGTAAAGTACAAGAGCATAGAAAGATTTCAAGCGGAGATTCTACATGATCTGGCTTACATTTTAAGAAGAATACTCTTGGGCGGGGTGTGGTGGCTTATGCCTGTAAACACTTTGGGAGGCTGAGGCAGGAGGATCGCTTGGGTTCAGGAATTTGAGACCAGCCTGGGCAACAAAGGGAGACCTTGTCTCTATGAAAAATTAATTAATTAATTAATTAACCAGGTGTGGTGGTGCAGCATGCCTATAGTCCCAGCTACTCAGGAGGCTGAGGTGGGAGGATGGCTTGAGCCCAAGAGATCAAGGCTGTAGTGAGCTATGATTGCACCACTGCACTCCAACTTGGGCAACAGAGTGACCTGTCTTAAAACAACAACAACAACAACAGCAAAAAACAAAACAAAACAAAAAATCGTAAAAACTCTCGCTACTGTGAAATGGAATATGAGGGAACAGTGGATGCAAGGAGGTGGGTAAGCAGCTGTTGCTGTAATCGAGGTGAGCATAGATGGCGTCCCAGAGTAAGGTGAAAAGAATAAGACAGAAAGAAATAGAAAGATGAAATATTTTCTATTTAGAGGTGGACTCAGCACAACATATGCATAGAGGGTGGTAGAAAGGAAAGCATGTTCAATGTTTTTGAATATGTTAATGTACTTCTAAAGAGTTTGTGTGTGTGTGTGTGTGTAATGGGGTTATTCATCAGTTATTCAGCCATTTTGTTTTTGCTACTTTATGCTTTTTTGTTTTTGGTAAATAACCTTTTATTTTATGAGAGTGAAAGCCTCCTTGTTTTATTAATTTACTTCACTGTCTTATTGAAGACATTATATAAATATAAAATATCTACAAGTATATTGACTCTGGGGTTTTATTATATTTAGATCTTCTTAAACTACTTAATTGCATATCATTAAAAATGGTTGCACATTCTGATTATTATGAAAGCTTTGTTCATGATGGTCTACTTTTATCTGACATATCTACTCAGGAAACTATATTTTATATCTTTTCTTTATCTTTTATAGTATTTCACATGTTTTGCAATTGCAATGTTTTATTTTTTATAATTTCACCCTTTTGGTAAAAACTCCGGCAGATATCACAAAGTTTATAATGACGTTTTCTTATGCTTTCGTCTATCCATTTGCAGGTACTATAGCATACAGCAATTTATTGATGATTCTGGTACAGACTTTGTCACTTTCTTCTCTAGATTTTAGAAAAGCTTTCCTCAAAGAGTCTGTGATAATATCAATCTAAGATGTGTTTAAACTATATCCTTGCAGGTATGAAGTCCTGAGAAGCATGAGATATTTGAATGTTTGTGTATATTATGGCCTAAAATCCATGTCCTTATGAAAATTATATGGCTAGCACAGTTCTCGACATATTATAGATATTTGACAGACGTCTGTTGAATGAATGAGTGGTTTTCTTGCAGTAGTGGTCACATGAGGATGTTCAGTGGCCATCTTTTTGTGTTAACAGTAACACTATAAAAGACATTCTAATTTAAAAAGACTAGAAATTGAGAGCAAAATGTGATAAATCTATACAATGGAATACTACTCTGCAATAAAAGGAATGAACTACCAGATAACTCATAAGACACAACAACAACAACAACAAAAACCCAGTTCAAAAGAAATTGGGACCCTAGTGCATTGTTGATAAAACCGTAAAATGGTATAGCTACTGTGAAAAACAGTTTTTCAGTTCCTCAAAAAATAAAAAAAAATAGAAACCATATGATTCAGCAATTCCATTTCAGGGCATATACTGAAAAGAATTGAAAACAGGGTCTCAAAGAGTTATTCATACACCCATATTCAAAGCAGCATTATTCACAATAGCTAAATGTGAAGCAACTCAAGTGCCCATTGATGGATGAATGAATAAGCAAAATATGCTATAAACACACATTGGAATATTATTCAGCCTTTAAAAGGAGAAAATTCAGATGTACACTGCAACATGGATAATCTTGAGGACATTATACTAAGTGAAGTAAGTCATTTGGGAAAAGGCAAACACCGTACAATTCCACTTACATGAGGTACACAGAGTGGTCAAATTTGTAGAGGCAGAAAATAGAATGGTGATCACCAGGGACTTATGGGAAAGAAGAAATGGGTACTTATTATTTCATGGATATGAAATTTTAGATTTGCAAGATTAAAAAGTTCTAGAGATATATGTTGGTAATGGTTGCACAACAATATGGATGTACTTAATACCACTGAACTATATTTTTAAATATGGCTAAAACATTCAAGTTTATGTCATGGGTATTTTACTATGATTTTTTAAATAATTTGAAAAAAAGAAGTACTGATACCTGCTACAATATAAACAAACTTAAAAAAAAAACAATAACAACAAAAACAAAAAACATTATTCTAAAATGAAAGAAGCCAGTCACAGAAAACGACATAACCACAATACGTCCAGAATAGGTAAATATAGAGACAGAAAGTACACTAGTGCTCTCCTGGGGCTGGAAGTAGGATGGTGGGACTAGAACATTACCGCTCACGGGCACAGAGTGTCCTGGGGGTGATTAAAATGTTCTAAGTATAGATTTTGGTGATAATTGTATAACCCTGTAATTATATAGGAAAATTCTACAACATGTAAATTCTATCTCAGTTAAACTACTGAAGAAAAAGACTGGAAAGAATGACTCACACTATTTCAACATATTACTTCTCTCTCTTAGTAACACTAATTTATTCTACATAAAATTTATAGTCTGTTGCACACAGCACTTACATATAATTGATTTTATTTTCACATTTTAGGTAAAGGGGGTAGAAACTATTATCTTGCCCCATGAGGCTCAGGGAAAAAATATGATTAAGCCAAGATCCTGTAGTAAATGAGAAAGCCTAAATTGAAATCCAGTTCTGACTTCAAAGTCATTGAATTTTCTACTACATCATGCTTCTTCTTAATGGAGAATGGTTTAAGTTCTGTGAGGCACTCTTTACCTAAAATAATTTCTCTAGTCAAAATGAAAGTATTTAGGATTAATATGTTTTCAATAGTGTTGTGAAATGAATTGCTTTATTTCTCTGAATAATTTGCAATGTATGAATGACCACACACCCTAGAAGCTTGGTGATTTTTTGGCTGGGCAATCTAGGGAGAGCTTCAGCTGGAGAGAACATTAGGGGCAGATGGTTCGTGGTCTAACAGCTGACAGCAAGGAGAGGGCATAGGCAGAGCAGAAGTCACTGGAAAGAACCAGCCGTGAGGACTAGGGACTTACCCTGCATTAGAGTCTAGTGTAAGGATTCCAGGCTCCCAAATGCCCTCTGGTAGCTAACAGGAACTATTACTTTCCTGGAAGACTGAAGATGGGAACTCAACAGTAAAGAGGGTGAGGCAAGAAAGGGGACAAGTTCCTTGAATACAAAGGAGGGCCTGGGTCACAGTAGAACTAGTAAACCTCATTTCATTGAAATTAGGTTGAGATTAAGAGAGGGAGCTGTGGTGGGACTGCTTTTATGTTTAGATTCAGATGTGGGATGCCTATAAAAAACTGAATTTACAGACAAAAGTTAAGTGGTCTTTACCATAGAGAGAAATGCATTAAAGCAGATCATTATGCAAGCGAACACTAAACTATAAGCTCAATTAATAACAGTTTTTCTTTCTGAGTTAGTGGTGACGTTTTACCAATAATAATTTCTATGGGTTAAGGACAAATGAGAACAAATCTAAATATTGTTTGCTATCTTTTATTTCAATTTCCTGAAATTATTGCTTTAATAAAGAGTTATTCTCTTTATCCCTCAGTTCTCTTGAGGCTTCCATGGTCATGGGGGTGAGATAAGAAGCCACTGGAACTCAATTTCTTTTTAACTTATTTTTCTCTACCCTGAAGCTTCTAAGAAAACTACAGGTGATAGACACGTTGTTTCTAATCTCCATACAGGAAGAAAAGATTTCATTTTTACTGCCCACTTCCTTTCCAGTCCTTTGAAGCTTTGTTAAAAAAAAAAAAAAGAGTAGAAACCATCCCAACCAGTTCAAAATTTAATAAAAGAGAGACTGTCCATGATATAGCCCCATTCTCAGAAGGAACATTTATAAGTAGGAAAATTCCATATGCTAAATCAACACAAAGATATGCATTTGTAAGTCATATATTTGGTATTAATAGTAAAAGTCCTGTCTAAAGGTTCCTGTAGACGTTCAGAATAGTGTAGTCCAGAATAAGGTACAACTCTCTGCTTGGGAACACAGTCTAGTTGCCAATACTTATCAACTCTTCCTGTGGCTCCTTTGCCTGAAGAGTATTGAACTGGCAATATTAATCACCCATTGTTATGTGATAATATTACAACAATCTACATCCATTGAAGCTGAAGCAATGTACATTTATCATCTCACAGATTCTGTGGGTTGGGAATCCAGCTATGGCTTAGCAGGATTCTATGGAAGGATGCCATCAAGGTGTCAGCCAGGCTGTGGTCTCATATCTGAGACTCAACCTAGGAAGGGTTTACTTGCTTGCTTATTTGTGGACAGCATTCAGTGACTCGTGGACTGCTAGGCTGAGGGTCCCAGGGAGCTGCTTACAACATGGTAGTTTGCTTCTTGAAAGCAAGGGTAAAGTGAGTCTTCCAGCAAGACAGGCATACTAATCTTACGTAACATAATTACATACTTCCCATTACCTTTTCTGTATTCTATCAATCAGAAAAAAAGTCACAGTCTTACCTACACTCAAGGAATAGGAGATTACATACAGAAAAACATGACTACCATGAAGTGGAGATCACAGGGGCCACACGGGTTTACTCTTATCCTGGAGATGCTGATAGTGCTGCCTAAGTTCTCATTTCTTTCCTTCTACAGAATGAAGCTTGAATGCAGTTTAGACCATCTTTTTGACTCCAAAACCTAAAAGTACAACAGTAGCCACATGAATCATGATTTAATGACAATGACCTGCTGTAGTTTAATCTTAGCTTCAATGCATTGTATTGTTATGCATGCTGATTATATATTTTCCTATCTCTCCAATTAGATTCCAAGAATTATTTTCTGCATCCTTCATTCTAGGAACAGCTTCCTTTCTTCCAATTTATATTTATAAGAATACCACTTTGCTCATGTGTTTTATTGTAATTTCTCTTCATTTGGAAATCGACTTAGTCTTCCGCTCCCTCTCCCTCCATCAGGCATCTTTCCTAGCTCTTCCTTTCAAAGTTAGATCTACCTGAGAAAGGACCTCACAATCCTTCCTTAATAGTGACAGTCCCACCACTTTGCTATTTTGCGTTGACTTTTCTCTCCAAGGTTGTTTGGGTTGTTCCCCTGGGAAAGAAGGAAAGAAGGATTGTGATTGTTCTGTGTAGCTCCAGAAGACAGAGTGAAGATCAATAATAGGAAGTGAGAGGGAAAAATTGTAACTCCGTTTCTGGAGGAGTTTTCTAACAACAACAACAACAACAATGTGACAGTCCCTGGAAATGCCAAGGTGGGAACTGTCCATTCGTCAGCAGTCCTGGAGAAAGAATGCCACGGCTGCAGTGTCACAGCCTAAAGGACTGACTCCTCCCAGATCCCTCCCAACCCTCAGAGGGCATCATTCTGAAAGGATGTTTTCAAATTTTCTTTTCATCTCCTTCTCCAAAGTCTAAGCAAAAATAGTGAAATTAAATTAAAAACTAAATTAAATGAAATAAAATAAAACTTCCCTAGCATAGCCACCAAATTAACCTCTTCAGGATGGTCGCATTTCTCCTCTCCTTCCCCCATGCATTATGACTTTGCACTTTGCAGTGCTGGACTTTTGTTTCCACCTTTCCAATGCATACATTTCTTTCTGTTATTAGTAGTGCTACGAGCTCTCAGGACTATGATTAGTCTTAGCTGCATCCCCAAATCTCATTTTTCTTTTCCACAATTTTTTTCATTTAGCATGAACTGACATCAAAAAATTAAGGACAACATTGGCATTAAAAGGAACTAAAAGGAAGTCTTGCTTTATTTCCGTAATTCCTCAAATTTCTTTTCCCATCTACCAAGTTATCAAGTTGAAATACAATTTCTCGCAGATCTCTACAACCCAACACAAAATTGGGTCACACTTTTGTTTTGGAGAAAAGAATCCTAGTTTGTCAGGTTAAAGGCTCTTCCTTTATTTCAGTCATGTGAATACTTCCTACTTGCCATTTCTGCTATGTTCAGCTTCCACGTGTCGGCCATTTTCCATGCCTCTGAGAATGCTCCACTGTGCTCAGTGTCTTCACATAAATTCTGCTGTTCTAGCCAAACTTTAAACTATGTGTAATTGTATTTTTAATCTGACACCTAATATCACATGACAAAAAGAGAGTAGAAATTATACCCAAATCGTAGAAAATGTGGGAGTGAGACAAAAGCTGGTTTAAGATTGCCTACCTTTGAGAGAAGCATTGTTACTGTGTTGATTTTAAATAAATGTAAAGGTTTCAAAGGTGGAAATTATGTGCTCTTGCAAAGATTTAATGCATGGTGTGAGACAGCATATATGACCTAGGATAATCCCGATGAGCTGTGAGAAGGCACTTGCCCACACAGTGTCAGAATGACCTTAGTTGTTAATTAACCACACAGGACCTGCCCTGGATGTTAAATGTTAAAATCATAAAGGCTTTCATTGCTAATGTCACTTCTAGATTGTTGTTGCTAGCACATAGTTTGTTGAATCATTCATGCTCTTTATCAGCCTAGTAATTCCGGGATAAAGGATAATATGCATGCAAAATACCAATGTAGTAACTGGTTCACTATAGGCACTCAAAACAAGTGAGGCCCTTCTCCCTCTCACCCCCTAACTCACTCTCTTTTTATTTTTGCATAAGTCTTTAGCAGCAAATAATATCCATGAGATAAAATAGAAATGACAATCCTGCCATTTCCATTCTTTTAAGGTAGAAATCTGGAATTGAGCCTCTTTTTTGATAGGTTTATCCTGTATTATTTGTTTGGAGGCAGAGGCCCTAAAGGGGGCTTGCAAGACAAAAATGCCATATCAGCATTTTATATGGTCCTCTAAAATAATTAAACCTGGAAAAAATCTGTTTTGTTTATCAAATTTGCGTTTGTCTCACTCCAAATTTTCAGGGTTGCTTTCGTTTCCAGAGGTCAAATTTACTTTCCTCTATCCCCTTAATGTTTCTATTAAATGAAAAATACAACAAACATACAGAACTCCACCCTTCATCCCCACTGCCCCAGACACATTCAGACACACATTTGCCCATCTATCCGTAGATTCAAAAAGATTATTTCATACTTGATTTCTTTTATACCCCTGGTAAATCAGCAAGTTAATTTATTTTCAAGGCTACTAATATGATTGATTAGATGAAAGCTTAAGAAAAAGTTGTGATTTATGTATATGTGTTGGGTGGCCGGGGGAGGGCAGGAGGTGAGATGGAAGCAGGAATGGTTTTATAATCAGCTTTGAAGGAAGCTAATTTTACAATACATACTAGCTCCCCACAAGCTCCAATAATCCATTAAATTTCTAGCTTCATGATGGCTGCAAATGGTGAAGCTTAATCTTTTTCTTCTCCTAGTAGAGAGAAAATTTGAAAGTAAACTCCCAAACTGAGTGGATAAATGGCTGCCAAATTATCTCAGGAAATGAAGGAATATAACAACAGGTGCCTACTGTTCAATTATTTTGAATAAGCTGTTTTATCTTCTCACTTTAATGCAGTGGGGTAGGGGTGTAACAGATTGGAAAAGGAGATTCGGAATACAGTTCAGTTCATTCTTGAAAGTATTCAATTATGCTAATTCACATTAAATTATTAAAAACCGGGATTTAACAACTCCTGAAATTATTTGCACTTTTTAACCTAAGTGAAACACTAGTTGATGGTCTAGATTTAAGATAGATGCTGGGAGGAAAGCCTTTTCCCAAGGTTCAGACATCTCCCCACCTCTACTCTTCCTTTAATAAACCAGCTTCACAATGGGTCAGCTTTGCTTGATATGCCCACTGCTTGGGACCCCTGTAAATATTTCTGTATTCCATGGGACTTAAAGACAAGTTGTAGGGGTAGGCCCACTATCCAATATGTATACCACAAATCAAAAAAATGAAAATTTCCTGTATTTATATCAATTCTTTACTTTTAATATACTCACACAATTATAGACCTCAACTTTTGTAATGGTAGGGACTCTACCATACCTATTTAGTTAATACTCTTTATTTATGGTGATAATAAAAATGCAGAAAAGAACTTAACAAATTTTAAAATAACAGTTAAATAAAAATAACCAGAAGCCATCGTCTTCTCCTCTGTACCTTGTTTTAAAAATGTCTCATTATATTTTCATCTTTTAAATGTACTTTTAATTATAAAACTGTAATCTTATAGTAAATGATACCAAATACACACAAACACGTTATATAAATTAATGTATTGGACACTGCACCCATTATTTATGTTATGAGATGACCTGGATTTTATGCAAATCCTCAGAGTGATGATTTTTTCATTACTCTGCATACATTTGAGCTTTGTGTAACATGCCACAGATTAAGAAAACTCTAATATTTTATTAACCTTTTAAAAAAACTACACCTGCACATCTTTGCTGCCCGTATCTACAGAGCTCATTCAAAGGCCAAGCAAGGCTGAAGCACATTGCTTCGGTGCAGGCTCTACTTCTGGTTTAGAAGTCACATGGGTACAAACTAGTGATTATGGAAAACATCACATACTATTTGTGTATTTAGAAATCATTATAGAAAAAACCTTTACATATAGCAATATGTTAAAATGAATCTCTTTTAAACTCATTGTTTACACTGAACCCTCGAAAGGTCAGGAGCAAAACAAAGTTGCCAAATTCCAAATTCATAGCTCAAAGTGAGAGGTTGAACCATACTTGAAGGGTTTGCAAAGGCAGCTTGAAAATACTGGTCTTATGATCCTTAGCTGACTATATACTTTTAGCTTATAAAAGAAAATACAGAAAAGGGAAGTTGGGAGCTTGAGAAAGGTTTTCCCTAGAGAGTTGTTCAAGTTGTGTCAATTCACCACCCCTACCCTGCCGAAGGTGGAAGATGGGGCTTTGTCCCCCAATTACAAGTGCAAGAGACTTCAATGGAACCAACCAAACAGCTTAAAACTGTGGTTTGAAGAACAGTGAACTTGTATTTGACACAAGCAAGAGGCCACATCTGGAACTTCTCGCTCTCACAAGAGGCAAATAGAGGTAGCTGTGTCTGGGAGAGACTGCATGCTGAGTTCGATGAGCCAAAGATATGCAGCTATTTTCCATAGACTGGTGCGTACGGTCTAGGGAAATTTGCCTAGAGTTCTCACCAATGCTGCCTGCAAGGGTTGTTTGTAAAAGCTAGGAGACATCAGCCAATAGGCCTAGGGTTAATGGCAAAAAAAGAGACCAGCTTGGGCAGATACATTTGTACTGTCAAGGGAACTTCAGCTAGAAGATTCCCCAGTACTTAAGAGGAGGGGGTGTCTGCACAATCCATAACACTTCTGATTTTAGGAGTCAGCACTGAACTTCCACAGCCAATGAAACCCAAGGCAGATTACAAGGGTGACAATAAAGTAACACCTTTTCTATACAACCACATCCCTATGGGTACACACACACAAACACACACATTTCTGCTCCCAGAGCCAGGAGCCATAGGTAATAACTTTTGAATTCATAAGGTAATATAGTATATAAGATATAATAAGAAATGAATGAGTTTAAAAAGAATATTTGTCTTAGAAACCTGTAACTTAATGTAGGCAAATCATGTAAATTATTTAGAAAACAATTGAAACAACTATTGCCCTTTCACATTCATCACAAGTATCTAGGATGTGTGTGAAGACAGAAAACTATACGATATCTTAAATATTTAATGATGGGAATATAATAGCATTTTTTGTTAATCAATTTTTCTTCCCAAAGTATGAATTTGCAATGCCCATTCATTTCCTCAATCATCATAAAAGTACCATGAAATAAGTTTTTAATGGAACTTCTATTTGCTGAGAAATTCTTGGTCTGTAGATGGAAGTACAGCAAAACCATTTACACTGAGATCTGTTTTTATACCTTCAGCAGACACAAAAAGAGAAGATGATGTAAACGCCCTTTGGAAAAGGTCAGATAGAGCACATCATGTGCTTGTTCTTGCTCGAGCTTTCCTTGTTTTGCCTACCTTTTAGTTGCATAAGAGCACTATCTCCTCCCCAGCAGTTAATAACTTTTGTTCCATAAAATGCCAAGTGATTTTCACTGCCTCTGAGAGACTAATTTTTTGATTCAATCATTACAGATTTGGACCATTCAATTCAATTATGTTTGATTGGGCCCTCCTCACTGATGGTCAGTTTCAGTCAGACTTACACCCTCAATATGTGCCTGTATTTTAGCAAATGGTTTTTAAAGTTGTTACAATAGTAGGATTATTAGGAGTGAATGATCATTCAAATAATTTCAGAATAATCCTGTTGTTTGGTTGATATTAGTGTTATATTCCTACGTAAAAGATCTTCTCACCTGCTCCCTTTTCAAGTTTCTTACTGGGTTTAATTGAGAAATATCCTGATGAAGAAGCAACAATCCTTAAGAAAATATTTTATTGTTCATTGTTACTTCTTAGCCTGTGAGTCAGATTTTTCCTACTACCACATACCCAAAATAAAGTATGGAAGTAAACTCTATTGTTGAGACTAAGATTTTATGGTTACTAATTTTAATTTTTTGTCTTCATAAAATGGCTTGGTCTTATTAATGGAATTTATAAGTTAGTGATGTGAATTTGATGCTATGAAATCCTTTCACATTAATGACATACATTTGTCAGTTTTACTTGAAAGGATTTGTATACATTTTATTTGGAAAAGCTCCCACTGCTCTCAAAAACTCTTTGAAAATTTCTGGTCTATGTTAAAAGTTGAGTATACGTTTTGTTTCTTATAATGCTCTGGACTTGGGATCAATTATTTATATTTCAGTAAAAGTAGTTAATTCTGACACTTCTAATTTATAATGTATTAATTTGAACACAAGGATTTAGGAATTTATGGTTTTATTAACAGTATCTGCCAGAGTATGTTTGCTAAACACTTTGATAAAGTAAACAATGTTACATAAGAGAAAGTATTTTCAAGGCCTTTGCTACTTAATGTCTGTTGACATATAAACAGAAAATGTTTATAGAAATGAGTCTTATTTGTTCATTAAAGCTGTTTCATAAGTTTGATATTCAGACATAATATTGTGAACAAATCAAAGAATCACCAGAGTGATAAAATCAGAATTTCTGGGTTGTTAGATAACTGATAGGTCAGCCAATCGAAGCACTCATTTAGTGGTTGTGCACTTATTACTGCAAGGTATGGAGCTCTTTGTACAATACAAGAAAGTGTAAGTGGCCTTTGCTCTCAGTGAACTTAGATAGGGGAAGTGAGGTATAAACGTGTAATATTTAACTAAAAAGCTTTAAATCATAGTGAAAAAGACTACGAAAAATGATGGCCTAAAACAGCATGATATTAACTGCCACAACAATTAACCAATCTAACTGATCTTTTCAGAGGAAGCTATCCAATCTATCCTACAGATTGTTATATGGAAGAGAGTTGTCTGTACATTATTTAAAACCTGCAACACATCCTTTTTGATAATTCAACTCAGGTCTCTCTTAATGTAGAGGTTTTGGTGACATTTCTATATAGGGCATTCCTTGACATACAATATAGAGTTTATTATATTACATTAGAATTTACACATTGTAACATTATTTATAATTTTGTAACATAATTTATAACATTAGACTCTCAGGTGTAAGATCTTTTTTGGTTCATGTGGCAAGAAGAGCCAGGGAAATGTAACTAATATAGGAGAAGAAATAGGAAACGAAGAGAGAGAAATTTCAACTGAAGCTTTCTAAAATTTTTATGGATCGCAGGTTAAGTCTAATGTTAAAGTACTGTGTTGTAGTAAATAATTAGCAATGAGGCTATAGTAGTGGTGTTGGGGCCAGGTAGATAATGATTCTTCTAGTCAAAGGTTTTGAGCTCAAAATCTTCCATCCTCTTTGCTCTCTTTTTCTAATTAATAAATTAAGATGAAACAGCTTCCCTTTCTCTTTCTGTTCTGCTTTTGCCATCATTCACTCTGCCAAAAAGAAATCTCCCGAGATTCTTGGTGTAAGTTTTTATTGCCACTACTTTCCATACTGTGTTAAGTTCTCCTCCAAAGAATGTGACACCGAGACTCAAGGTCTTTCCCCTTTTTATATCTTTTCAAACATCACTATCTTGTGTTGTTTCCTGCAGTATGCTATTGTAATGGGCATGACTATTTCACTTTACTGCAAAGGAATATGAGGGTTGAAACTATAATTGGATTAAGTAAGTTACAGTTATGCATTATTCAATTACTGATTCTATCTTCTTAGCTTTGCAAGCTAAACCTGCAATCACAACTATGTCTTCCTCTCTATTTTGTTCATTAAATAACTCTATGGTGAATTCACTTTTACCCCACACTTCCAACATTTCAGCTCTCTGCATTAAAAGATTTAATAAATTATCCTTCAAAGCACACACACACACACACACACACTACTATGTATTCTTAGGTATGTAAAGAAAGACACTGCCTAGTCCATCTTTTTAAATATAAAATTGGATGAGAAAATTTAGACTCACAGAGATAATGATTATAGAGACTAGTAGTACTGAGATTAAGCAAAAGCCACCTGGCTCTAAATTTAGTGTTCATCCTTATTGTTCCTTTTGTCATCAAAAGAATTTTCCTTTCCCTATAGTATTAAATTGTACGAACTCCAATAATTATTATAGAAAAATTTCACCACTCTAGCCTGAGATAAGATTTTCCGGAGCCTGGTATCAATTCTAATAGTCTGATATTTGGGGATTTTTCGGAGTAATAGAAAATTAAAACCAGATATAAATAGCCATTCTTTAATCATTAAACAACAAATTTACTTGATCCCATAGTAGGTTGTTTTGAGATTAAACCTCAAAACTTCTGAATCATTAATAACTGGAAGCAGGGATAAAAAACATTTTTCTAAAATTTCCACATACTTTTCTTCCCTGGTTCTGGGGTGGAGGCAGGAAGTTGGTAAATACAAATATATTCTTGCTGCAGGTGTATTCACCATTGGGCCAGGCACACTTTCCCTCATTCCTTTCTCATAGTACATAAGACAGTTTTCAGAAAAACAAATCCTCCTTTCATTTTCTTCCTTATTATAGCTTCCCTTACCCACCAGCGTTTGCTCTTGCACCTGCCCTGCCATTTCTTAAATGCCAGCATGATTAATGAGTGCCAGAGGCAGCAGATGGGAAGGTACACTTTCCCTGTCTGCACTCTTACATTAGCCAGTAGGAATTCTTGTTCCTTCCCATAACACTCCATTCAGTTGATCACCAGACCGTCAGATACAATGTGAGAGGCATTTGGTACTTGTTCA
Source organism: Mandrillus leucophaeus (assembly GCF_000951045.1). Classification (NCBI taxonomy): domain Eukaryota; kingdom Metazoa; phylum Chordata; class Mammalia; order Primates; family Cercopithecidae; genus Mandrillus; species Mandrillus leucophaeus. The sequence goes on along the minus strand of NW_012100544.1, from coordinate 587,014 downwards.
ATACAAAGATCTGAATCAGCGATCACCCAAAGTTCAGCTGAAAACAGTGTTTGTGAATTTACTTACCAATCTCCCACCTCTGTCATGAAAGTACATTTGAGCCCCACCCATGATGAAATGCACCCATAGCTCACCTCCTAAGTTTTGCCCCAGACTTGGCCATTGGAATTTTATTAGAGACGATAATAAAATTTTGTAGTAGATCTACCCTAATCCTGACCTTAAAATATCTTCATCATGCTATAGACCATATTAACTTCCTACTGGATTCATAAAGGGATCCATCCTTGTGTGAAGGAGCTCTGAATTATGGTAGTCATGCCTTCCCTGATGCAGTTCCCACTTATTCAGGGACTTATTTTCAAGTCAGAGAATCAGTGAGGTCTTTAGATTTTTTTTTTTTCCCTTTCTACAGTAGCTTTGCTTTTGGTCTTTTTGCTGCTCATTAGAATCCCCCAGTATGTGGCCAGAAAAAAAGATGTAAAAATCAATTCTGTCTATTTTACTGGTAATGGATAAGAAAATAAACTATTGTGACAGTGGAGAGAATGTGGAAGCTACTGGATATAATGAGGCTTATGGATTATCCACACATTGGTTATCTAGGCTCGTCTTACAACTGTGGAAACTGGGCGTAGTCTATGTAGAAAAAAATTTTCACTTTTCTAGCCCATCTTGACTGGTTTCTTAAGTCATAAAAGCAGTGGTAATAAAAATCCAAGAATCATATATAGGCATGAAATAAGAATAAACTCTCTCCCTCTCCCATAGTGTTACTTCAAAGACACTTGTGGACACTTTTGTTTTTAGATTTCTGTTGGTAAGCTACATTACTACAAATAATATATCTCTGCTCTTTTATTTAGCAGCTCTAAACAGTTATATCTCACCTATCAACTATGAAAGATGAAGAATTTATCCCCTTGACACTATCCTGTTCCCTCCCCTCTTCATGTACAATTTAATTTTTTTAGCTCTTCCATTGGTTACCTTTATAACTTTAAACAGTAGATTTAAAGCCATATTAATTCTATCTCTCTCTATCTATCTATCTATCTATCTATCTATCTATCTATCTATCTATCTATCATATCTGTCTATCATCTATCTATTACTTATCAAATTATCTACCCATCTGCCTATCTAATACCTACCTACCTATGTAGGTCTACTATAGACACTATTTTTGACTCTTTACCATGCAAGGTAAAATGTAAGTGTCTATTATATATCTATACTTTGGTTATGAAGGTGATTTATTGTAAAAATTAGAATTATATAAATTGTGTAAATGTTATTTGCTGAAGATGAATGACCTATGAAGAAGGTGATGTTTTCTTTGGGTCAAAAGCCAAAGAAAGTCCTCCTGGAGAAGAATATCTTTTGGAGGAATATCAATTGCTCAAAATCCTGCCTCATTTTTATTTACTTCAGATATGTACTATGACTTTTATACTCTCACATATGCTTCTCTTAAAACTTCTAGTTGTTTTTACTTTTTATTGTAGTTAAAATACTCATATAAACTTACTTTATCCTCACATTTCCTATGTATACTGCTTGTTACAAAGAATATATTTTCTTTGTGAAAACATATTTTTCAGAATCCTCTAACTACCTGTTCTGATATGTCTAACCTGCTTTTCAGCCTTATTTCTCAGTATCCATGCCAGGATTTTCCCATTACCAATCTACATTATTATTGCATTATCTCAGAATTTGATCTTTTATTCATCAAGCTTACTATAATTGTCTCCTAGATTTTCGCACCTTTCATCTTATTTCTTCCAATCCACTCTTCACAATAGAATTCTTTGCAAAACTCATGTGAAATGAAATGTTTATCTGTTTTTAAAGTGAAGATTAAACCTGTTTTCTCTTTTGCTTTATACCACTATAAAAAGTGATTTGACCCATTCTGTAGGAAAGGATGAAACCATTTCATCTCCTAGGGAATGGAGGCCAAGCAGTTTTGTTTTTTTGAAGATACAGTCCATCATGCACTGAAGGAAAGAAAGCCAACTTTCCTCATGCTAATGGTTTGGACTGTTTAACTATAGTTTTAACCCATCAAGGTAGTTATTGTGACAGAATAGAAAAGAATGTCATTTTCAGGAGAATAGAAATTTGTCTGTATCTTTTTTCCTTCTTTGTAGTAGCTAGAACAATGGTTCTCAAGGTGTGCTCCAGACCAGCATGTTGATCATTTGGGAACTCATCAGGAACACAGATTATTGGTTCTCACCCCCATCTACTGAATTAGAGATTCTGGCAACAAGACTCTGGCAATTTGTGTTTTAAGAAGCCCCCCAGGCAATTCTGGTGCAAGTTAATGTTTGAGAACCACTGGCCTAGAATTATTCCTTCCATATACTGGGTGTTAAATCATTATTTGTTGAGAACATACATAAACATTGATAAAAAGGGATAGAAGAGCCTTGAAGTTGCTGAGTTGCTATGAAAGGCACTGTGGAAACCCCAAGGAATCTTGTTGAATTAGAATTCTTTCCAGTAAAAGACTGTCTTCCTGTAGGAGGGACTTTCAGGTTGCATTCATCTAGGACTTGAGTACTTCAATTATCTGGTCTTTAAAAGAGAGGACCTGTCTCTTCATCTGCACCCAGCACTTTTCTTTGCAGAGTCTTCTGGGACAGCCGTATTCCGGTAATAGCCCCTGGATACCAATCAAGGAATTTGCAAGGAATTTTGGCTTGGGAATAGCCGTGAAGAGACTGAGCTGGGCCAGTAGGGGATGGATACTGTTATTGTATGTAGCCATCATTCATGATAATATTAACATGTCAGTCTGGCTGAGGCTTAAGTTACATCAACGGCATACTAGCACAGATAGACTAGAACAAAGTATTTTTTCCAACACCACTCTTAATACTATATAAGACTCTATCGTCAACAGAATGGTTTAGGAGGACAGAAAGAAACTCTTCCTAGGTGTTTGGATGTCAGAGTAATCTTCGATTTATGATTAAGACTAGAAGATAACAGGCATCATAAGGTCAGAATTAAAATCATGCAAGAAATACGTTTCTTGTGGCTACTATATGAGAAGGATAGTGATTTTGATGTAATTTTTATAAGGTACCCCAGTCTATTGACCCTAACTGATTTCTCTAAGCGGGCCATGAAACATGATCCACAAATTCATCCCTCTTCATCCATCTTAAAAAAGGATGAGCTTATTTTTGAAGGGAGAGCTCTAGACCTTGGATGACATAGCAAATATAGTTAGGGAGAAGGACATTATTGCAAGTAGCAAGTTAAGATTTGGTGAGGAGGAGTGCTTTTCTGGTGCTGGTGAGAAAGCATGTAAACCTTAACTAGGGAATAGCATTATAATGCTTCAAAAATACCAGATTCATGAGCTTAAGAAATGCTGAAGGCAAATGACATGTCTCAGAGCCATCAGCCTCCCACTCTCACGGGTTGAGGTCATCAACTTTCCTAAACTGAATTAACATTTTGGTCTTTGGTCTTAATGCCTAAGCATTGTTGAGCAAATCTTTGGACAAGAAGAGAACTGAAAAGCTGGGTAAGTCACCCTCTGGAATGTCTGTGAGGTTAGTAGGAGGTGACCTTCATATACCCTGCACTGGAGAACTGGCTCAGAGAATACTGGTGCAATTAGCTTTAAGCATAGGAATTGTAAATTATTCTACCTGGGATTAACGTGGGCTGGGATTTCTCAGTGAACTTTCCATTCTAAACGAACTCAGTTGAAAACTAAGCAGTCCCCCAAATGGTTGAAGACTGCTCAAGGAAAGAGAAAAGAATAAAGTGTGGCTATTTCCTGCAAAATATTTCCTTCTGCCCACCTATCCACAGGAACTGGTGTGAAAGGAAAATACAACAAGAACTAAAAAGGCCTAGAACACAGATATATAGGCTTTCTTGGAGTCAGCTGCTGGTGTACTTGGCTGCAGGCTGTTAGACAGCTGCTGAGGACAGTGGATTCTGATATCCTCCGAGAGGAAACCAACCCAGCCAGTTCTCACTGGTGTGGTTCAGAACACCTGTAGAGGGAGTGTGACAAGGGAGGTCCTCCAGACCCAATATCACTGGAAGACTTGGGGATTTGAGAGCAGATCATGGACCTTTCCTGGACAGCAAGGAAAAGAGGTCCATGCTAGGCTGTCTTGTAAGCTTTAATTTTTTCCAGGACTACTGGGGCCTCTGAGTAGAGGTAGCAAGGAGAGAAGGGCAAGGGCAAGGAGAAGGCAGTGGGCATTCTTAGTGGGTGACAACAAATCACTATATTCCAGACATTGTGTGGAAAACATATGCTTCCTAAAGACTAACTTACCTAGGCCAGAATTAGGTGACTATTGAGCCAGAATTTCTTGAGATGAGAGTGGTTGGTGGTCAGTGGTTGAAGTCAGTAGGTTATAACCAGAACTTGAAAGCAAGCAGGGAGTCCCACTGTGTTTGGAACTAAGTGTAACCTGTTTAGAATGCTAGGCCCATGCTCTTGGAAGCATGCAAAATGAAGGCCTTCCACGCCTTCCCTTTTCATGTTCTACGTTTTGATGTCTGCAGAGAATCCAAGGCACATGCCATGACATCCTATCTCTTTTGTAGGGGGTTATACTTCCCAGATGTCTCAAATTAAGCACCAAGAGCTTTGATTTCAGAGACTTCACAATACCCAAGGAGTGAAAAGAAATGAAGAATAGAACTTTCAGCCAAGCGTAATGTTTTCGCTCACCATAATTAAAATGTGGAATGTGTTCAGGGTGAGAACACAAATAGAAGTGAATAACCCTGACTATGTGAAATGTCTCATTTTATGAAGTTAAGGACCCAAGAGTGAACAAATGAAATAGTTGCCAAATACTGACATAACCTCTGAATCTATGTAATTCTTTTGTGTTCCCCACCATGACAGCGAGTAAGAAAGGAGTTCTGAGAAACCCATCCTGTGATTCTCTACTCAGAAAATCTTTAGATATGAAGGCCAGAATTCATACACAATATATAAGGCCTTCTAAAATTGAAAGCCTAACAACCTCTGCGGTCTTAGGTCTCATCACATTTGTAGTTTCCCAAACAATGTAGCCAGACCAGGAAGAGCACTCAGTACAAAGGTATGTAGGATAAAGTCTCCTGTCTGGAAAATACCACATCTGTAAAGACCATTCAGGGCTACAAACATTCAGCATTCTCCTCCTTCCCCAGACATTACAATTACTATTGTATGCTTCTGTAATAGCACCCATGAAGCTCCTTATGCAAAAACAAGATCATTCCACTTTGTATCCCTAGAATTTTAGCATAGTCTCAGGTACTCATAAAATAAACAATAAATATTGAATGCATGAGTAATAGATACAAGCATGTATAGTGCCTTAACTAAGAGAACTTTGTAGAACCAAGACCAAGACCAAAAATTAAATACAGATATTTAAGCCCCTGCTTTCCTCAAAACCCCACCACAAATGCTGTGTTACGTGAATCCATTTATTCTTTGTTTTGCATTGAATATCTATAGCTATATATAAAGTGAACGCCTGGTGAGTGGGTGGGTGGTGGTGTTCACTCTTATTTAGTGGAATGTGAATATGTCAGAATCACAGAAAATAGAAAGAAAGAGGTTTATTCAAAGCTGTCAGTTCTCATGCCTGCTTTTAAAATCTGAGATGGTGCCTAGATGGTTCAAATTTAATATTCACATCCACTTTATCACATCAAATATGATCATTAGCAAACAGTGTTTGAATGGTAGCTATTTCCTGACTGACAATAGCCATCCGGTGGTACCCACTTTCCCATATGCCTGGGACTGATACAATTCAGATAGTCTGGAAAACAGTGGGAGGAAGGAAGTAATTAAAAATGAGGGGGAAGCTTGGGGCAGGGGATAAGCATCAATTTTATCTCCTACAAGAATATCCCTATATTTATTCTCTTAAAAGTTATAGGTGGGGACAGAAAGACTATTTTTACACCTATTTTATATCCTCAAATGGACATGCAGTCTTGCCCATAGAGTGTCAGGAAATCCTGAGGATGGGCACTGGTATTCAAAATAAGCTTACACTGTAGGCTAAGAAAACAGAAAGAAATTAGCTCTGAAATACCATGGAAGTGGATGAAGCTGGAAAAGTGGACAGTGGTACTATTATAAATTCGGAGGCCCAGGCAACATTTTATAGTAGGTTGACTGCCCCACACCTACTCAAAGAAGCACTTTACTGTCATCAGCAATACCTTTACCATGTGGGGCTTGGGACAGGGGTGAGTGAGTAGGGGAGAGACCTGGCCTTCGGGGGTCTGTAAGCACTGTAGAATCTTCTCAGGCAGCAGCTTTACCCAGAAAGATGGAGGAAAAGGTGTTTAGCGATAATTTGTAAACACGGAAGAACTAAAGTAAGAATGCTTTCATTGCATTCTTAATTTTAGGACTAACTGGTTGCAAAAACTGTCCTGTTCATTACAGTCCTATCCTGTTTATTTTGAGCATTCACCTAAATTATGTTTCCCAGCCATCCCCTGCCTCCAGTTAGGTGGGGTCATGCAGTGAGATGTGGCCAATGGAATATGGGAAGAAGTGATTGATGCAATTTTCCAGGCCTGACTCAAGATCCCCTTCTGTCTCTTTCCTTATCCATAGACTGAATGGGGAGGAATCTGAGACTCTAGAGAAGGAAAGTGCCCCAAGACATATAGAGTCTAGGTCCCCTTATATGAACTACTTAAGTAGTCTACCAAACAAGAGGGTCCCTCCCCTGCAACTTTTTGGATTTTATGCCCTTCTATAAAGCCACTGCGGTCTGGAGTTTATCCATTACAGTGCAGATAAAGCTGCTGCTTCCAACCATTTCACGAAAGTGACTCAGATGGTCTCATGCACCATGTCCTCCCATGCTCTCTGTCACTCTCAGGAGCATCTTCTTGACATTCCTCCTCCCATTTGGAGCATGCAAGCCAACTGTTTATTCAGAATGTCAAAACTCATTTGTGGCTAGAATGACAATGACATTTAAATAGTCAAAGAATCAACAGAGTAATTTTTTGGAGAAAAGGTATAAAGAATTGAGGGATCATGATGAGCAATGCTTTTAGTCACCATGGAGTTCTTTTATTCATTGATGCACACAAGTAATTTCAATTAAAGTGCCAGGTCCCATTGCATGTTACTGAAAACACTAGGATTTTACTAGCATAATGGGTCTATTTAAACAGCTTTGGGCTCTCAATTTAAAGCCAGGATGTTGAAATGAGGTTAATAAACAAATAAATAGACGAATAATGAACCTCTGTATGTTTGGAATATAATCATGGGAAACTGAAAGTTAGTTAGAGACTGGGGAACAAATAAAACTGGGACTCTGGTGAGTAAAGAATTTCCTCAAGATCTTGTTTCATATTTGAATCTTAATCTAGCTGCACATTCCTCTTGTTTACCCATATGATGAGTTAGGTTGTAGGACTCCAGTCCAGAGAAAGAGCAACCTCTAAAAGACTGACGGCTTCCTCAGGTACCTTCTGCCTATCACTTGCTGTCAGTCTAACTTTTTCTATTGCTTCTACCTAAAAATAAAGGAGAAATTCTTTCTTCAAAAACGATGATTCTCTGGCTTACTGCATTTCGTTATTTTTCTAATTCTACTGTGGCAACTCTGCCCATTTAATAAATATAAAGAGAAAAGTTCATTTAAAAGCAGAACCACTCAGGATTACAGAGTAAAGGAAATAGGTGTACCTTCCCGTGAAATTGAGAGAACCAGAAGGATGGGTTTCAACTAGAGATCCCCACTGAACAACTTGAGTCAAGGAAAAGGAACTCTGTCTACTGAATCTTGCCTGGGATAGCTGGTGAACTGTTAGAAACAGAAAAACATATTGCAAAACATATTGCAGGTGCCTCTTCCCTGTCTAGTATTTAGAAAAGTTCCCCTGAGTGTCCTGAGTGACCCAACCTTCGGGGCACCATGGTAATGGTCAGTAATTGCTAAGCCATGTTTCGACTGGTACCTCTTCCCTCCTTTCATATATATTTTTTTGAACTTCCTTTTGGATTAGGACCCTCCCTTCCCACCATACACACAGCTCATGTCTATTGTTTTCTAGAAGGTTTCCTACTCATTATTTGTATCTTTTTCTCAGAGAGACCCTAGACAATGATTTTACCCTAAGATGGAGGAAAGATCCCTGGGTGACAGTTTGAAGAAATGTTTTCCAAGACAAAAATCCATCATAAGTTATACTATCACTCACAGGTATATTCACTTCCCTGGAAGAACCCCTACCTATTGATGTCAAGCTCAGCTATGCTATGTGCTTGAGCTAATGCAATGTGAGCATACATGATACATGCTACCACTTTCCAGAAGCTTTCGGAGGCACTGTGAAATTCTGCCAGTTCTTTTGCTTCTGCCTCCTGCTATGAGAATGGTACATCCCACAGAGAGATTTCTTCTTTATTCTGGACCCAGGAATAAAAAGACACTTGGAGCAGAGCCAAATGGAATCAAGCAGAGACAAAACATCTGCAGCCACCACCACTATATAATGTGGACTATTGTTGTAAGTCACTAGGATTTTGGGTTTCTTTACGAATGCAGCAAAATGGACTAAAATATCACCTGACTAGGGGCATTAGAAATGGATTTTGTGAATGACAAATGAACTTTAAGCCCTTAAGGTTTTTGAGTTATTTGTTACAATTACCTTCATATAATAATTCCTCCCCACTTTCAATACCTTAGCCCCTCAAACTGAAGGGCTATGATGCCATGAAAGGGAAAGTCCCAAGCTCCTCAAACTGGGTAGGATTAAAAGGATCCAGTTTGAAATTTCTCCAAAAAGCTGGACAGTAGTGACCATCCACCACCCCCATTTTCTGTAAGTCAGCACATTATAAGCAGAGAATAGTAGCTTTAGACTATATCTTTGTAACAGCCACATAGATAAACCTGGATTTTCTTTTTACCTTTACCCTAATTTATTCCCAGATTTGCTAGGTATTATTTCTTAGAAACATAATTTTAAAAGGAATAATGTCCTTTCAAGCTGCCACTGCAACCTGAAGATGCCCTTTCAGATAACCTCTATATTCTCTAAAAAATTTCTTATACTTTCTGTTTCCCACAGAAAGCTTTTGAGTTATTTTCTCTCCATGATTTAAGCATAGGTCAACTGTTCTACCTGCATTTCTCTAGCTCCTGCTCTTGCTTAATGAGACCTAGGATTTCTTATTTTAGCTGTGTTTATTTTTTGGTATCTGCTTTTCTCAAATTACTCTTCCTTTTAATGTCCTCCTCTTTATATATCAAAGTTAACAGTATCCTTTATCATTATACTATTGGAAGACAGTTCTTCATGAATCCCTCGAGTTTCTGCACATCTTGAGTGCAGAAGAGCTGAGAGTTTTTTTTTCTAGACTATCTTTTTCAAGGATGTTTATATAGCAGTCTTGGAAAATATAGTGTCATGCTCCAGACAAAGAGCAAAAATTGTTTGCTGTCCATTATAATAAAAATAATACCTCTAATATGGTGTGGCTGTGTCCCCACCCAAATCTAACCTTGAATTGTAATAATTCCATCTGTCAAGGGCAGAGACATGTGGAGATAATTGAATCATGGGGGTGGTTTCCCCCATACTGTTCTCATGGTAGTGAATACGTCTCCTGAGACCTGAAGGTTTTATAAGGGACAGTTTCCCTGCAGAAGCTCTCCTGCCTGCAACCATGTAAGGTGTGCCTTTCTCCTCCTTTGCATCCTGCCATGATTCTGAGGCCTCCCTAGCCACATGGAACTGTGAGTCCATTAAACCCCTTGTTCTTTGTAAATTACTCAGTCTCATATATGTCTTTATAGCAGCATGAGAACAGACTAATACAGAAAATTGGTACTGGTAGAGTGGGGTGCTGCTGTAAAGATACCCAAAAATGTGGAAGTGAATTTGGAACGGAGTAACAGGCAGAGCTTGGAACAGTTTGGAGGGCTCAGAAGAAGACAGGAAAATGTGGGAAAGTTTGGAACTTCCTACAGACTTGGAGAACTCAGAAGACAGGAAGATGTGGGAAAGCTTGGAACTCCCTAGAGACTTGTTGATTGGCTTTCACCAAAATGCTCATGGTGATATGAAATATAAAGTCCAGGCTGAAGTAGTCTCAGATGAAGATGAGGAACTTGTTGGGAACTGGAGTAAAGGTGACTCTTGCTATGCAAAGTGACTGGTAGCATTTTGCCCCTGCCCTAGAGATGTGTGGAACTTTGAACTTAAGAGATGATTTAGGGTATCTGGCAGAAGAAATTTCTAAGCAGCAAAGCATTTGAGAGGAAGCAGAGCATAAAAATTTCAAAAATTTGCAGCCTGATGATGCAGTGGAAAAGAAAAACCCATTTTCTGGGGATAAATTCAAGCCAGCTGCATAAATTTGCGTAAGTAACAAGGAGCTGAATTTTAATCACCAAGACAATGGGGAAAATGTCTCCTGGACGTGTCAGAGACCTTCACAGCAGGCCCTCCCATCACAGGTCCAGAGGCCTAGAAGGAAAACATGGTTTCCTGGGCTGGGGGGTCCAGGGCACCCCTGCTATATGCAGCCTTGAGACTTGGTGCTCTGCATCCCAGCTGCTCCAGCCATGCCTAAAAGGGGCCAACATACAGTCATGCCATGGCTTCAGAGGGTGCAAGCCTCAACCCTTGGCAGCTTCTATGTGGTGCTGGTTCTGTGGATATGCAGAAGACAAAATTTGAGGTTTTGGAAACCTCCCCCTAGATTTTAGAGGACATATAGAAACACCTGGATGTCCAGGCAGAGGTGTGCTACAGGGATAGAGCACTTAGGGAGAACATTTACTAGGGCAGTGCAGAAGGGAAATATGATGTTGGAGCCCCCACACAGAGTCCCCACTGAGACACTGCCTGGTAGAGCTGTGAGAAGAGGGCCACCATCCTCCAGACCCCAGAATGGTTGATCCACTGAAAGCTTGCACCGTACACCTGGAAAAGCTGCAGGCACTCAACGCCAGCCTGTGAAAGCAGCCAGGGACGGGGGAATGTGGAGGGTGCACCCTGCAAAGCCACAGGGGTGGAGCTGCGCAAGGTCATGGGAGCCCACCTCTTGCATCAGCATGACCTGAATATAAGACACGGAGTCAGAAGAGATCATTTTGGAACTTTAAGATTTAATGACTGCCCTGTTAGATTTCATACTTGCATGGCACCCGTAGCCCCTTTGTTTTGGCCAATTTCTCCCATTTGGAATAACTGTATTTACCCAATGCCTGTACCCCCATTGTATCTAGGAAGTAACTAACTTGTTTTCAATTTTATAGGCTCATAGGCTGAAGGGACTTGCCTTGTCTAAGATGAGGCTGGGCTGTGGCCTTTTAGTTAATACTGAAATAAGTTAAGACTTTGGGGGACTCTTGGGAAGGCATGATTCGTTTTGAAATGTGAGGACATGAGATTTGGGAGCGGCCAGGTGCAGAATAATATGGTATGACTGTGTCCCTACTCAAATCTCACCTTGAATTGTAATAATCCCCACATGTCAAGGACGGGGCTGGGTGGAGATCATTGAATCATGGGGATGGTTTCCCCCATACTGTTCTTGTGGTAGTGAATAAGTCTCACGAGATTTGATGGTTTTACAAAGGGCAATTCTCCTGCACAAGCTCTCTTGCCTGCTACCGTGTAAGATGTATCTTTCTCCTCCTTTGCCTGCTGCCATGATTGTAAGGCCTCCCTAGCCATGTGGAACTGTGAGTCCATTAAATCTCCTTTTTTATATACATTACCAGCCTCAGGTATGTCTTTATTAGCAGCATGAGAACAAACTAATACAGCCTCCCTCTAGGGCAAAGATTGGGTAGATTTTCTTGCAGCCCACTATAAAAAAATGTGGTTTTGTAAGCTCAGATTTTGTCAGCCGTTCCAAAAACCAACCGTGTCTAACCAACAGCATTTATGTATAACTACCTATGTCACCTTTGGGAGTCTTAGAGGATGTGGAGAGCTGACACAAACATGAACCTCATGCTACCTGCTGTACTGTTAGTAATAAAGTCCTTTCTCTCTGAACCAAGAGTTTCATATCTTCTGTCAGCATCCATACTCGGGAGGCTGAGGCAGGAGAATGGCGTGAACCCAGGAGGCGGAGCTTGCAGTGAGCTGAGATCCGGCCACTGCACTCCAGCCTGGGCGACAGAGCGAGACTCCGTCTCAAAAAAAAAAAAAAAAAAAAAAAAAAACTATGCAGACTAACATATTATTTTGCAAGTAAGGCAAAATCATGGATCATTCACAGTACTTGACATATACCACCTCCTGTAAGGTATATTTGTTGTAAATTAATATCTGTAAATACTCATGTTTACATATATCATACACAATAGTCCCTCATTTTAAAAAGGTTATAAAATCACACCCTATCCACAACACACACAAACACAATTATCACTTTATTCTCAAATGTTCAGCACAGTTCCTTGCTCAAATAAAATGTTTGTTTAATGACTGAATGAATTTAAAATTGGAAAAATGAAGGTACATTATTTACTACAAAATTATCAACTCATTGATACCTCTAGTTACTACTGACATTCTTGATAGAATGAAAGAAAGTTAACATTGACTTCAGGTCTCCAAAACAGTAACCCAAATCTAGTCAGTGTCTTCCAGAAGTGGGCATGTTGGTTTTAATAAAAATGTATAGAAGCATCTCATTCTTACATGCCAAGGATTATGGTTGGGGTGTTTTTGTTCCCTGTAAATATTTTTGACTTTTGACCTTCAGTTGTTGCCACACTATCATGTCCAGCACCGAAAGCATTGATTATTAAATAGCTCATTCAACCTTTTCTTTTTGACAACATACTCTTGGCAAGGAAGTATTAGCCCCTTGTGATTAAAACAAATAAATGAGCAAATTACAATTCAAAAAGTAGTACCCTATATAATACAATTAAAAACAGTGCAGCATTAGAGAGAGGAATCACTAAGCCTAAGGATTGGGGTATGTGGAATGTACAATATTGATAGTGACATCCTAACTCACTTTGAGGGCCTCGTTCATTTTTTGTTCTATTTTTGGCTTCTTAGACCTTGATTTCACAATATTGATAAAATAATCCACTCCCTTTTTCTCTGTCCTGACATCCTACTTCAGTTTTTCCAACCAGCCTTTGATTTGGTTTTTATCCCTCAAAGAATTTAGTTCCAGGCACTTTATTTCTTTGTCTGTTTTTTTCTGGTGCTGACCATTCAGGGTCACCTCCTGTTTGGATATAGTGCATTCTGGAGCAGGGTATCTGTGTTTCTAAAAGCCTGTGATGTAGGTTCTAACATGCAGACCTGTTTGAGAACTTCTGCTCTAGGGTCTTCTATGACCCCACCCATTTTGAATTGAAATGGATTATACATACCAGTAAGCTCATCCTAATACTTGGCATTTACCCAGTTAGTTTCTCTCCACCATAGCCTAGACCCCTTTACTCCCATTCTCCATGTTGACTAGAAAAGCCAGGGCTAGAACGGTGTGTTGTTCCGATTAAGAGTTCACATCATCATTCTAGAGAAAAAACTAGAATCCAGGTGTTTTTTGTCTCTATCACTGACGTTTGCACAGACACAGACTCATAAGGAATGAACAATCACAAGCAGAATTTAGTGTTAACCTCTTGCCATCCTGGACCAAGTACAGAAGAAAGGAGAGGAGCAAAAGGGAAGTGAAAAAGATTGTAGCTTTCTACCTCTCCTGGTAAAATAGCACACATAAAGAGTAAAGAAAGGACTGGGAGTTGCCATGGCAGCCTGAAGCTCCTTGTGGAAACCAAGAACTGCCTTGTCCAGACATGGGAGGAAAAGCACTTTTCTCTGTGAGTCTCAGTAGATCCCATAGTGGCTTCATAGACCAGCTTCAGAGAGATAGCTGTAGTGACAGGCCTCTTTATGCAGAAAGCCACACCTTCCTGAGTGTGTACAGGCAACCAGTGGTTAGGATGCTCAATCACAAGAAATCCACCCACCACTTTCTTAAAAGCATGTAACTATAAATTGTGCACATTCTTACATTTTAAACATGTTTACATGTAAAGTCAAGGTGCTGAATTATAATCACATTGCAGCACTCATTTATATTTATGTCCTTTAGTCTTCCAGCTAATTTAAGAGAAAATCCAACAACCAGACAAAGTATCATTATACAGTGGAATTTATTTCGATATCCAGGCACTCTCTAAAGCACTGGCTTGAGGCTCTCTTTCATTTTAAGTTGCTAGTGGAAAGCTGAGTGGGGTGAGTGGGTTCAGGGGTTCTTACTTTCATGCCTCTGTAATCTGAGACCCAAGGGCTGCTGTTTGATTGATTGATTAATTGATTAATTGATTTTATTCATTAATTCATAAAATATGTACTGAGTGCCTATTATTTGCTAAGCATTATGCAAAGTGGTAAAGATAAGAAAAAAAAATCACCATCTCAGTGAAATTTTGCTGTAGACAAGGAAACATGTAGTTACAGTTTCAAAACATTGCTGTAAGTGTTGTAAACAACAGAGAAGTATATCTATGTATTTATAAAGAAGAAGTACAGTATGTGTATAAAAGAATGAATACTCCTATGAGAAGAAGGAGAGATTAAGTCAGAAAAAGATATGGTGCCTCAGTTTTGAAGGACTTTATAAGGATTTTGTAATAACAGTTGCAAAATGTTAGGGAGCTTGTGTCAAGTGGCAGGAATTACACGGGCTGGAGAAGTATAAAGTTATGTGGTCAAATAATGCACACAGTTCAGAATACCTGTGTGGCAAGGGGGCCGCTGGTGAGAAAGAGAGTTAGGGGCCAAATCAAGGGGTCCTTCATCACCATGCTGAAAAGTTGGGACATTAGTCTGCACACGATAGGAAAGTTATAAAACCACAGACTGCTTGGATCAAATGTGTGTGTGTGTGTGTGTGTGTGTGTATGTGTGTTAGGAATCTTTCAAACACTTGGGAGCGGTAGTAGTCAAGAGGTTCTTGTATTATTGCAGAAAAATACACCAATTCAAAGGTGATAGATGATGCCACTATGACATAGATCACTGGCGATGGTTGAAGATGAGAGAAGGCATTTCTGAAAATTAACATGACAAGATGATTGTGAGGATGTAGGAATGAAGAAAGGAAGGGTTTTTTAATATCCTGGCTTGGATATTTAGGTGAAAACGTTGTTGTTTACTAAAATAGAACATTGGGAGTTGGAGATGATGAGCTCATTTTGAATAGGGTGAATTTGAAGTGCTTTAGGAACATCTGGAGAAAGATGTCTGATGGATAGTTCAATATACAAGTTAAATCTGAAAAGGTTATATAGGCTGAAGATATAAATTTGAGGCTTATGGCCAGACATGGAATGGTAGATCAGCTCTTTCAGGGAGTATATTAAAGGATCAAGTATGAAATTCAAGACAGTGTTTCTCAAGCTTTAGTGTGTGTGCAAGTCACCTGAGGATCCTGTCAAAATACAAGTTCTGATTCAGTAGCCCTGGAGTGGGGTCTAATCGCCATAATTTCCAGCAAGCTTCCAGATGATGTTGATTCTGCAAGTATGCAGGCCACAC
This sequence comes from Mandrillus leucophaeus, assembly GCF_000951045.1. Taxonomy (NCBI): domain Eukaryota; kingdom Metazoa; phylum Chordata; class Mammalia; order Primates; family Cercopithecidae; genus Mandrillus; species Mandrillus leucophaeus. The sequence continues at coordinate 571,444 of NW_012100544.1, read as the reverse complement.
TTTGAGTAGCAATATTGTAGAAAACACTAGTGTTTAAGGACAGGAAGATGAAGAGAAGTCCACGAAAAGGATTGAGTAGAAGTCAAAGATTTAAGAAGAGAGTTGGTGGGGCGGGGGGTGGGTGGGTGTGGAGAGGGCAGTGGGGCACAGTAAATAGGAGTATTGTCTTGGAATCCAAGAAAAGAGAGAATTTCATAAAGAAGAAAATGTTCAACAAAGTCAAAGGTTACTAACAAATAGAGTAAGAAGGGACTGGTAAATGTCTACGAAATTGGCAATTTGAAAGTAATTTTGAACTTTGACAGAAGAGTTTTTGTACCATGGAGAGAGAAGTAAATTATAGTGGGGAGCTAATTAACAGTAAGGAAATAAATAGTAGTTAAGGAAATAGACATAGTGAGAATGGATTTTGTTTGTTTGTTTATAAACAACAACAACAACAAAACACTTGACTGTATTAGGAAACAGACAAATTGGGTGACAATTCAGGAGAGACAAAGATTTTTAAAGTGTCATTATTTTTAAGATTATAAAAGACATGATGTTTGTGGTAGGTAGAATAATTCCTTCTTTCCTAATCCCCTGGAACTGTAAATAGAGTTTCTTTGATGGCAAACAGTACTTGGCAGCTGTGTTTAAATTAAGAATTTTGAGATGGAGAGATTATCCTTGGATTATCCAGGTGTGCCGTGTGTAATCACAAAGATCCTTCAAAGAAGGAGGCTGGAGGGTCAGGACCAGAGAAGGAAATGTGACAACAGAGGTTGGAGGGATGCTATTGCTGGTTTTGAAGAAGAAAGAGTGCTGTGAGCCAAGAAATGCCAGCAGCCCCCAAGAGCCAAAAAAGGCAAGAAACTGATTCTTATCTTAGAGCATCCAAAAGGAACACAGCGCTGCAGACACCTTGGTTTTAGACCAGTGAGACTTCTGACATCCTTTCAGAACTGTGAGATAAAGATAAATTTGTGTTGTTTTCAGCCAAAAACTTTGTGATAATTTGTTATAGCACCAATAGGAAACTAGTACAAGAATCTTTAATATGTGAAGCAAAAAAAAAAAAAAAAAAAAATGTAAGGGACAGCAGGTAATATCTTTTCTTCAACCATCAAAGGGTCACAGCTGACACTCCCATAACAGAGACAGATTAACAAGAGAAAAGCATAACAAATTTATTTGACCAAAGTTTTATGTGACATGGCAGGCATCATAAATGAAGACCCAAAGACTCCAGGGAAAACTGGTATTTTTATGGACAGCCATACAGAAGTGTGATTGGAGAACAAAACCCTATATTCTAGTGGTAATAAAATGGGGGGAATTCAGCAAGTCCTGTTTATTCAAATTCTTCTTTGCTTCCAGGAATAGGGCCAGACCCCTCTTCTGGAATGGGGCCTTATGATTTACTTTCAGAGGAATTTTTTTATGACCATGGGTGAGAGGAGAAAGATGGGAGAAGGTCAGAGGAGTGACCGCCAAAGAAGAATGAGGATGAGAAGGGAAAATAAAGACTTTTCTACTCTGGAGGTGCAATGTCTTCAAGACATTAGATATAAGGCTATGGACAGAATAACTATAAACCACCCTCTCATGTGCATCCTTGTCTATGAAATGGGGGTCATAACGCCACCTTCATGAGGATAAAATGAGGTACCATGTAAAATGTCTAGGCAAAAAAGATGAGGGCAAATGTGTCGTTCTCTTGCCCATTTTAAGTGCTTTCAGGAAGAATGTTTTGCTGCAGTCCAGGGCGTGGCAGCTGCTGCATTGTAACTAAACACTGGAAACTGGCTCCCCCAAATAATCTCCACATTAAGTTGAGATCTGTTGAGTACATGAAAAATTGAGAGGAGGAGGACTCTGATCCTGGGGTGTCTTGGACTACTTCTCTGAATGTTGCTAGGCTAAACCCAAACATTTTTAATAGATAATCTGTTCCCTTAGCCCCTTCTGTTTCTACCTCGTCTCGTGCCCTCTCTGCCTAAACGCTGTCTCCTCCTCCCCAGGTTCACATTAATAAGGAGAAGGTCTCCCCGCAGCCCCTCTGGACCCAGCCACACCTCTGCCTGGGAATCCTGTGCTGGGGCTGCAGAAGCCCGCTGCGCTCCTCCTGGTTTCCATGGAGACCCTGCTTGGTGTCAATGGCGGCTGTGGAGCGCAAGGGAAACCTAAGCGTTTGTATTTAAATGAGGGAAAGTGGGGGGAAGGGGAAGTAAAAGAGGAAGGGAACAGAAGAGAGGATGGTGGAGGTGAGCCGAGGGTGTTCATGAACTCAGGGGACTAGAAAAATCCAGCTGGGTTACTCAGTCATCTCACGCTTGGGGAGAAATCAGAGGAAGCAGCAGGGGGCAGAGGGGTGTTTATTTCTTGCGTGAGAAATATCCGACTTCTTTCTGACATCCGGAGTAAAGGACAGGCAACTAGGGATCCCTTTTCATGTGGCTGGCTCCTGGCTGATAGTGCTGCTCAGTTTCATTTACAAGAAACAAGGGAGAGTTCTCGCTCTGCCCAGAGTCTCAAGTCTTAAAGATTCATTGCTGCTATGGGAGGGGCCACACCTCTGTCTTTCACTCTCGACCCTTTCCCTGCAACATATCTAAATAGAAGCTCTGGAAAGAAGGATTCCAAAAGCTCTGGGGTCTGGATTAACTGTTGTTTATTGGCTGACACCCTAGCAAGAGCCTGGGGGAGGAATAGGAGGAGGTTGGGCAGAATGTACGCTACGATTGAATTGCACTAGGGTTCAGATGACGTCAGCTTGAATAAAGGTCTGACCTAGTGAATGTTAAATGTGGCTGAGTGACTGAATCCTCGGAAGGGATCGATGGCAGAAACCTCCCTGAAAGGACCATGCCACTTCTTTAAAACATTAAGCATGTGATTCTGCTGATCTCCCCTGCAACTCCCAGAGCTCTGGTGGAATCTCAGCTTTCTGCTATAATCACTTGAACATTACTTACTGCCCGAGATGACTGCAGGTCACGTGGAGTTTGCACCAAAAAAAGGAAGTCTTTGAAAAAAGAAAAAGCCATTAATCAAAGTGCCTGCTAATCTTACAAAGTGAAAGCAATTCAATTTAATAAACACTTTCAGAGGTCTACTTGGAGCTAAGTGTATGAAAAAAGAGTGAGATGTTCTTTGCCTTCAAGGTGCATACACTCTGACTGGGGAGGGGGATATGTTCACAGATGACTCATGGTGCCTGGCAGCAGGTAATATATACCATGGGCACTCCAAGGAAAGTGAAATTAATTAGATACAAGGCTGTTGGGGGAAGCAGTTTATATTAGATGCTTCTGAGGTCTAGACTTTTATAATAGATGCAGAAGAGAGAAGTACAGGGAAAAGTTCTGCAGGGGTAGAATAGAAAAAGTTTAACCCAATTGCCCATTCCATATAAAATTCCAGTTCTGTAAAATTGTCTGTCAAGTGACATAGAAAGCTAATTTTCCTATTTTTTCCCTCTCTGATGATGTATTGCTATTGCTGCAACTTATAGGAAACTTTGGCTTGGCCTCTATTCCATTTTTACCACTTGCCTAACCCATTTTATTTTGATATTAGAGGTTCAAGCTTTAATGGTTTCATTTAAAAATAAACCCAGAAGGTAGAATTGTGAGAAAGAATGCTTTAAAATGTATTTGGGTTTAGGCTGAGTAAGAACCATAGGTATGTGAAGGGCATTGAGATTCTTTTGTAGTTGAGACAGGACTGAAATAAGGAAGGTATTTGTGCCATTTGGGGCTCATTTTCAGAGTCATGGCACATAGGAATTAAGAGATGACTGGCAGCTCCATCACAAATGGTTTTTAGAATATGTGACACTTATGATCTGAACTTAGTCATGTTGCTCAGTCGTGAACTATCAAGTTTTCATTAGAAAATAAGAAGATATTCAGGAATACATTAAAGGACACAGAAGCCAAAGGCTAAGTCTTGGCCTTTGGATGGAAGATACCAGGCAGAAATGAAATTAAAGGAGGGCAATTATTTCTAGAAAGAACAGGAAAAAGAAGCCATATGTGCTCAAACTAGTCATGGTTTCTGTGTCACTGAGGTATTAGTTACTAAGGGCTTGTTTTCAAGGTCCTACTCTCAGTTGGCTGAGGAATATACCTATAATAAAAAACATCTTCCCAGAGTTTTGGCAATGAAGCAGAATATTAGCAATTTTTTAATGAAAAAAGGCAGAAAGCCGAGAGTCAAATTATTTTATTTTTATTGTTTCGTTCTTCTCACATGGTTCACTACAGAATCTTTGGACTCTTAATTTACTTTCTTTAATGCCATTCTGCCAAGTTTTGGGATAACTGAAGATAACCCTCTAGCTTCTTTACTTCAAATAAACACCCATAGACATGTGGGCACTTCAGTCATCTGAACACAGTCAAATGTATTTACATGAGACACTTTTTAATGGTAGTCAATATGGCATGACAGTTCCTAGAAATGAGTTTAGTAATTTAAAGAATGACCACTTGACATCACTAATAGCTTAAAGAAGAGGCAGAAGGGATAAAATAAACACATAAAAAAGAAATTGGGTCATAAATAGTAGAAAAGATGGAGGAGGAAAAATAAGTAGTGAAACAAGACATTAAGGGAAAAAATGATATAGAACAGGACATCTTAATCCCTTGAAGAGATTAGGATCCTTGTATTAGTCCGTTCTCACACTGCTATAAAGAAATACCTGAGACTGGGTAATTTATAAGGAAAAGAAGTTCAATTGCCTCATGGTTCCACAGGCTGTACCTGAGGCATAGCAGCTTCTGTTTCTGGGTAGACCTCAGGAAGCTTACAATCATGACATAAGGGAAAGGGAGAGTGAGGCACTTCACCCAGCCAGAGCAGAAGGAAGCGAGAGAGGTGGGGAAGGTGCCACACACTTTTAAACAATCAGATCTCAGGAGAACTCTCTCACTATGGCAATACAGTACCAAGGCGGAAATCCACTCCCATGAACCAGTTATCTCCCACCAGGTTCTACCTCCAACATTGGGGATTACAGCTCCACATTTGCAATTTCCTAGAGACTTGTTGAATAGTTGTAACCCAAATGCTGATAGTGATATGGACAATGAAGTACAGGCTGAGGAGGTTTCATATGGAAATGAGGAACTTATTGGGAACTGGAGTAGAGATTACTTTTGCTATGCTTTAGCAAAAAGCCTGGCTGCATTGTGCCCCTACTCTAGGGATCTGTGAAACTTTGCACTTAAGAGTGATGATTTAGGGTATGTGGCAGAGAAGTTTCCAAGCAGTAAAGTGTTCAAGATATGACATGGCTAATAGCCTATGCTCATATATGTGAGCCAAGAAATGATCTAAAGTTGGAACTTAGGATGAGATTGGGTGGGAATACAGATCTGAACTATATCATTCTCCCCCTGGTCCCTCCCAAATCTCATGTCTTTCTCACATTGCAAAATCCAATCATGCCTTCCCAACAGTCCCCCAAAATCTTAACTCTTTCCAGCATTAACTCAAAAGTCCACAGCTCAAAGTCTCATGTGAGACAAGGCTAGGCACTTCTGCCTATGAGCATGTAAAATAAAAAACAGGTTAGTTACTCCTAAGATACGGTGTGGGTATAGGCATTGGGTAAATACTCCCATTTCAAAAGGGAGCCAAAAGAAGGGGACTACAGGCCCCATGCAAGTTTGAAACCCAGCAGGGCAGTCATTAAATTTTAAAGCTCCAAAATAATCTTCCTTGACTCCATATCCCAAATCCAGGACACACTGGTATAAGAGGTGGGCTCCCAAGGCCTTGGGCATCTTCACCCCTGTGGCTTTACAGGGAACCGCCCCTGTAGTTGCTCTCATGGGCTTGTGTTGAGTGCCTGTGGCTTTTCTAGGTTCAGGGTGCAAGCTGCTGGTGGATCTACCATTCTGGGTCGGGGGTCTTACAGTTCCATTAGTGGGGACTCTGTGTGGGGGCTCCAACCCCCACATTTTCCCTCTGCATTGAGCTAGCAGAGGTTCTCTGTGAGGACTCTGCCACTGCAGCAGGTCTCTGCCTGGACATCCAGACTTTTCTGTACATCCTCTGAAATATAGGTGGAGGCTCCAAAGCCTCAACTCTTACATTCTGAGCACCTGCATGCTTAACACCACATGGAAGACACCAAGGCCTATGACTTGCACCCACTGAAGCAGCAGCTTGAGCTATACCTGGGCCCCTTTTAGCCATGGTTGGAGCTGGAGTGGCTAGGATTTAGGGAGCAGTATCCTGAGGCTATGTAGGCCAGCGGGGCCCTAGGCTTGGCCTATGAAACCATTCTTCCTTCCCAGGCCTCTGAGCATGTTACAGGAGGGGCTGCTGTGAAGGTCTCCTGAATGTCTTTGTGGCCTTTTCCCCATAGTCTTAGCTATTAGTACTTGGTTCCATTTTACTTATGCAAATTTCTGCAACTTGCTGGAATTCCTCCCCTGAAAATGGGCTTTTCTTTTCTACCACATGGCTAGGCTGCAAATTTTCTAAACTTTTATGCTCTGCTTCCCTTTTAATGTAAGTTTCAACTTTAGGTCATTTATTGACTCACACATATGAGCATAGGTTGTTAGCGAGGTCACATCTTGAACACTTTGCTGCTTAGAAATTTCTTCGGCCACATACCCTAAATCATCACTCTCAAGTGCAAAGTTCCACAGATCCCTAGGGCAGAGGCACAATGCAACCAGGCTGTTTGCTAAAGCGCATCAAAAGTGACCTTTACTCCAGTTCCCAATAAGTTTCTCATTTCCATCTGAGACCTCCTTAGCCTGGACTTCATTATCCATATCACTATCAGCATTTGGGTCACAACCATTCAACAAGTCTCTAGGAAGTTCCAAATTTTCCCTCATCTTCCTTTCTTCTGAGCTTTTCACACTCTTCCAACCTCTGCTTATTACCCAGCTCCAAAATCACTTTCACATTTTCAGGTATCTTTATAGCAATACCTCACTCATGGTACCACTTTTCTGTATTAGTTCATTCTTGCACTGCTATAAAGAAATACTTGAGACTGGGTAATTTATAAAGAAAAGAGGTTTAATTGGCTCAGAGTTCCACAGGCTGTGTGGGACGCATAGCAGCTTCTGCTTCTGCGGAGGCCTCAGGAAGCTTACAATCATGGTGGAAGGCAAAGGGGGAGTGAGACACTTAATATGGCTGGAGCAGGAGGAAGACAGGAAGGTCAGGGGGAGGTGCTACACACTTTCAAACAACTGCATCTCACAAGAACACAGTCACTATCACAACACATTACCAAGGGGGAAATCCCCTCCCATGATCTAATCATTTCCCACCAGGCCCCACCTCCAACACTGGGGATTGCAATTTGACATGAGATTTGGATGCAGACACAGTTCCAAACCATATTGATCCTCTAGTTTACTCTCATTTTAATTTGAGATGGAAATCTTTTCATTTCACAGGTGAGAAAGCAAGAGCCAGGAGGAAATGAGGGACTTTTCTAATATCACAGTCATTTAGAGACAAAGGCAAGTTTAGAGCCCAGGTTTCCTTACTGCTAGTCCAGTGATAGTTCTGCTACATCATTTCTTATACCTATAAAGGCTGACTGAATCCAAAGTTCCTTTGAAATGTAAATACTTTTCCATTTGTACTTTAACATCTAACTGTATTGTATTTTTCCATTTCTATTGTTTATTTGCAGCATGCAAAGTGTTTTATCTAATTTAACCCTTGTATCAATCTGCAATAAGTAAATACCAGCTAAAAAATGGCCTACATGGGACTTATCTACTTTTTATATATGATATATTTTTCCCACAAATACCCATTTCTTATTTGTGAATACTAGGTGAATTAAAAATAAGATAAATAGACCATGCTCTTTCTACTCTTCTCCACCATACTATCAACTAGGAACTCGTTATGCTTTAAGAAAATAAAACAGAAGTGGGAGGAATGGAGAGCCTGACAATTAAAGCAAGCAAGAGAGAACAAATGGTGTGGACAGCTTTTGCAAGTTTGTGCCATAGATGATAGTGGTTAAATTTGCTTGTTATTCTAGACATCTGTAATAGAGGAGGTATTACCTCCAGTTGTTTCTGCAGTGGTGATCCTTGTTATCTTGAGAAAGTTCTCTTTGAAGCTGATGAATTCGGTTCCCAGAAAAAGACATAGGACTGATGTTGGGGAATAGGAGTACCTCCTCCCTACCACGAACTGCACTCTCAGAGGCCCAGCCATCCCTGGCAGGATGGTTTCAATCACTCCTGCCATCCAGTCATCGCTGACACTTCTTGGCAGGCAGCCTGCCTCTAATGGAACGTGTCCTGCAGCTGGGAATTAGGTCATCAGTAATTTACTTAATAGCATTTTATGAGCTGGGCTCTGACAAAAGAGAGTGATCTGGCCTTACCAGCGGGAGCTTTCCTTGATGTGAGGGGAAGGAGGGAAGAGAGTATAGCATTGTGAATAATCAGACATTACATTTCCTGAAAGTAATGGGTGAGGGTAAGAAAATCTGGGTGTTTCTTCAGACTTCCTATGTGATCAGGTAAGATATATACCTTGGGCAAGGTACTTCTTGTTTCTGGACTTTAGTTCCTCTAAAGTCCTATGCGACTCTAATATCATATACTTCTGACTCTAAAGAACGCTTTATGAAAATGAGAAGATACAGAATTTGACAGGTCATCACTGCCTCTTCCCTGATGGTGCTCTATGGAAGGAGAGACGGATAACCCCACTCTTCTGCCATTAGCGTGCTTTGAAAAGAAGAGCACTGTGTTGTAGAGTTTGCTAATTTTCCTGGTGTAAGTATTCTCAACATGGCTGATTTCAAGCTGTCAATGCTTTAACAATTGGCAAAACTTTTGAAATTTGAACAATTAGCTTCTATGGGCTAGTATGAGTTGCTCCAGTACACCACTATTTCTCTCCCATCTAGATAAAGCTGCATCAATGAATAGTCTCCCGTATGTAGACACATAACTGGATTGTTCACACACTAAGATATGTGCCATATATATCTTTGTTTTGGTTATGGATGAAAAGATATTCACAACTTCTCTTTGATTCTATTCCAGTTGCTATTCTTAATTTATGTGAAACCCTCTCAGAAAACATGTGAATTCTTATTAGGAAACTGTCCAGTTTATATAGCTCTTCATATGAATTCCCATTTCTTCCACCACTGCTCTGATGCTCCCAGGGATGTTCAGGGACCCATTTGACCCTTCATATTTTCTTCTGACCCCTAGGACCCCATATTCTTTCTGTTGGAAAAACCAATATGCATCTCATGAATGTTCAGAAGATTCGCTTTTGCTATATAGGGTTTAAAATTTGAAAAAGAATCACTGGAATCCTTCTTCCTTTTCACTGGGTGTGAAAGAAACCCTTTTGGATTCTGAAATTTTAATGTGCAAAATCTTCCAATTTCAAGAAAATTAGGGCTGGGTGCAGTGGCTCAGCCTGTAATCCCAACAGTCTGGGAGGCTGAGGTGGGTGGATCACTTAAGGTTGGGAGTTCCAGACCAGCATGGCCAATGTGGTGAAATACCCATGTCTACTAAAAAAACTCAAAAAAAAATTAGCCAGGAGTGGTGGTGGGCACCTGTAATTTCAGCTACTCGGGAGGCTGAGGCAGGAGAATCGCTTCAGCCCAGGAGGCGGAGGTTGCAGTCAGCTGATATCATGCTACTGCACTCCAACCTGGGTGAAAGAGCAAGACTCCATCTAAAAGAAGAAATAATAAATGCACTTTTTAAAAAAGAAAATTGGGATGATCAGAGGTAAAATCGGTACCCAGAATGGCAATGGATACAATTATGAGTCAGTTCTATTTTATCCCTTCAATTGAATAGTATGTATAGAAAATATTCAATTACCAACTATCTACTGAGCATTTACTACATGAACTCAGCACTGCAAACTATCGTGAAATATAAGAGAAAGCATATGCTATAATACTAGCCTTCAAATTTATCATTTTGTTGGAGAGATAAGATTAACATGCACAAATTAATGGAAATCAGTTAAAAACATGTTATAATCAAGTGTTTAATGATGTGGCACAAATTCTAAATGAAGCAGGAGTTTAGAGAAAAGTAAAATTTCTTGAAGCAAATGTTGCCCAAGGAAACTTAATGACAGAAATGGAGCATAAGCTGCCTATGATGTGAGGATAGTGTTTACGTAGTCAGGTGAAGGTACCAGACTAGCCAGGCTTGGGGGATTGCATGTCAAACGCTGATGGCAAGAAATAGGGAGGAGGTAGAAACAGTAAATAGTGGAAGGTGAAGAAAAAATAAAACCTCTGGCCTAAAACTGGGTTTTAGTATATTTGTGTGAGAGATAATGTAGAGGAGGGGTGAGAGACCATATACAAATAAACAATGGGCAGATCACATATGACAATAGAACTCTGATCTACAACCTCTGCAGCAACCAGTGTGCAGGAAGCCAAACCACAGCCTCTGCAGCAAACAACCCAGAACAGGCAGCAAGTGGTGAATGACCACCAGCTTCCCTATTTTTTGCCTCCCTTCCCCTCCCCTCAACCGACTCCCACCACTTCCAACTCAGGACCAAGGAGAGAAAGCCAAATATGCTCCCCAAACCAATCACATAGAACACCCCACTTCTAGTTAGGCTGCATCCAGCTTCCCATGCCAATAGCCTCAAATCAGAGCATACTTATCACCTTCCCTTTTTTCTCATTATAAAGCTTTCTTACTCCTCTGCCTGCCTTTGAGTCTCTGCCAAACACCAGTGATGGTGGCTGAATCTCTTGTTATATAGCAAGCTCTAAGTAAATGGCCTCTGCTTGTTCTCATCTGGGGGGTCTGGGTGGTCTTAATTTGTTTCCACAGTGGGAAAGGCACACACCCATGACAGTCTGTTTCTCTTTTGCTATTACACAACTACACACACACACACACACACACACACACATACACAGAGTTCTCTTTCTCCCTACCACTGTTCCTCCTTCCTTCCCACTATCTACTTTTCTGTAGGCTTTCTTACCAGTCTCCCAAGAATGCTCTTAAAAAAGACAGGTGTTGAGGAAGCTATCACTTCCATTTCAAAGGTGAATAGAATGAGGTATTCAAGGTAGTCTATGCTGAGGACATTTATAAATTTTCTTTGAATCTAAAGTGGCAGCTGAGCCAGGTGCGGTGGCTCACACCTGTAACTCCAGCATTTTGGGAGGCTGAGGTGGGTGGATCAGTTGAGCTCGGGAATTCAACACCAGCCTGGGCAATGTGGTGAAACCCTATCTCTACTAAAAATACAAAAATTAGCCAGGTATGGTGGCACACGCTTACAATCCCAGCTACTTGGGAGGTTGAGGCAGAAGGATGGCTTGAACGCAGTAAGGGGAGGTTGCAGTGAGCCAAGATTGTGCCACTGCACTCCAGCCTGAGCAACAGAGTGACACTCTGTCTTGCAAAAATAAAAAACAAAAAAATAAAATAAAATGGCAGCTGAATGACTCAATTCTAACCTGATTTTGATTCTGGTTATCCTTTTTCTCTACAAAAGGTCTTTTATTGTTGTTTTAAAAATAATGGTTCCATATTTTAAATGGTTTGATCTAACATTAGTTAAATAACAATTAATGTTTTTCTAGTATATTTTAAGACATCTAAAATGGTTTGTCTGATTCTCTGATTGATGTAAGATAACCAGCATTGTTGCCATGCTAGACAATATATTTCCTGTCAAATCAAAGAACACAAGTATTTCAAATAGTGACTGCTACACAATCTTCTATAGATATATGGATTTTATTAGGGCATTTTGAAATTCTGAAAATAGCTCATCAGCCCTCACCTCCATTCGACTTTTGAGAATTTATTATGGTGATCAGAATCCCAACTTGGAAACAACCCCTTAAATGATATTACAATTACAAGAATTTTGTTATGATTTTACCAGTTCCTGAAAGGCCAACTCTTTACTCCATACTCCAAAACCCTAAAATAAAATAATTTTTGGGTTTTACAGGTAGATTATTTTTGAATATTTAAAGGAATTGGTTCCCTACCTAATTTATACCAGTAGACTGGAAGTTGACCAGCAGTTAGCCATGATTTTTTTTCTGATATGACATCCTCTTCTTTGTGAACATCTGATATGATCAAAAGGCTAGAGGCAGATTTAGCTTGACTATGCTGAAATTCTCCATGTTTTGCTTTCCATTTAAACCCTGTGGTCTTATTCTTGGGTTTGTAGACTTAGAAACTCAGTTTTCCAGCTCATCCTGGAGCAATTACGCATTGGCAATATAATCACATCCCTGTTATATGTTCTTATCTTACCTTGAATGTTTCCTTCATTTCACTTACTCCTAGAGCCCTGATGATACCAGCAATGAGTCTCCAAAGTACTCATGTGAAGAGAGAATATAACTTTAGAAAATGACTCTTGTTGATGATGATCCTCTTTCATTTCGTGTATGATCTTGTTAAATGAGATCATAGGTCTTCATTACCAAGGGTTTTGTCTCATTAAACTTTGCTCAATAATCTATTGTCATAAGTCTAGTGGGTGTATTTTAGGGTATATATTAGTTAAGACGACAGTGTTTGTTGTAACCAGCACATCTCAATTGTGTAGTGGCTTCACACAATGAAAGCATATTTCTTGTTCACCCAAAAGTTCAACATTGGTACTCCTTGTCAGCAAATGGCTTTCTCCATGTAGTGATTCAGAGACCCAGGCTTCTTCTGTATTGTGGCTTTGCCATCCTTTAGGGATTTGCCATCTTCCATGGCTGAATACAAGTGGGAAAGAGAGGATAGAAGTAATTCATTTGCTTGTTAAAATACCTTGGTTCTGGAAGTGGCAGATATCCCTTACATTCATACTGTTTGTGAGAACAAATGCAAGGAAGGCTAAGAAATGTAGTCTGTCTATGGACCAAGATCAAAAAGAAAATGACAATTTGGTGAACATTTAGCATTCTCTGTCTTAGGTATTTGTAGCCTCTGCCTACCTCTTCCTATCCACTAAAGATATTGGAATATGAATCGAGATGCAAAGAAACTGTTTAAAACATGATCTTCCTTCCTTTCCCTTGCCTCACTAACTTGCAGGAAATTGTCATTATCTTTTTTTTCTGAGAGAATTGCAGTTGATCAATTATCTCTTGTTTTCTCTACCTAGCTATGTTAAAAAAGAGGATGGGTATCTCTAGTGTAAAATGACGTCAGCCATTCTCTCCTGGGTGACCTCTCAGTGGCTGCTCTCTGCTTCTATGACAGCTGCTCTTGGCAGAAATTCCTTTTGGATCAACTTTGCTTGCTCAAAAGCCCATTGGCGGTGGAATAGCTCCAGGTTATGCTTTCAGCTCTACATCTTGAGAAACAACTCATGCACTCCGGACCTTTAGATTCTCCCAGGACCAGCTACAGCTTAGATGGTGCAGGCAGAGCATCTGTCCAATTTTTCTTGGAACCACAGAATTGCAGGCCTACCTCCCTGTCTCCCCTTGAACTCTCTGGCCATAGTCATGCCTCAGCTAGTAGCTTGGGCAGAAAGGAATTTGATAACCCGATTCTCTCTAAGCTCTAAATGATTGCCAAGAGCTTAATAAGATTTTGCTGGTAGGCAGACATTTACTGTTTTAAAACAGACACTCTCTAATCATGGGATACAGGTAATGGGATGCAGGCAATGCTACAGGTATTTCTCTTTATTCCTCAGATTGGTAGCTTAAGATATCACCCATATTTTCTACATGTGATGAAGACCTTTCATGGAATCATTCATTTAATAAATTACTTATCCATTCTACACACATTTTTAACAACTACTGTGTTTCAAGCACTGGGAATGTAATAGTAAACAAGACAGATACAGTCCTACTTGTTAGGTAAGACGTTTACAGGGCCCTCTGGGTACTAACAAAATAGGAAGTTTCAGGGATGTGTGGATTATCTGGGGGCTTTTGAACAGCTCTATCTGTAAGCTGCACAGGTTGTCTCTGTCCTACCTTCTTTGATTCCCTCTATAGTCCATTGCACAGACTTTAGGGTAACCCAGGGAATTATTCAATAAGTCAATATATTTAAAGTATTTAGCAAGCTCCCCTCAGAAGTAGGTAAGACAAATAATAGCTGTTAGTGATAGTACCATTATGCTATTTAAGAAATCATGGGGAAAAATTGGCCCAGCTGACAATTTTGAATTATTTTTGGTGTTGGAAACATATGTTGGCTATCAATAACTCTCACGTGAATCTGTTGATCTCTTCAAGTCACTTTTCTAAGTCCTTACTTTAGGCAGTAGTCATCAGTTGCTTCTGGGAAGAGGCGTGAGGTCAGCAGCCTTGAATTGGTCAAATGTCAGACTGCAGCTCAGTCATGGCTGAGTTATTTAACGAATTATATGGGAAGGAATAGTGAATATCTGTGGCAGGAGCACTGACAATATAGCTTAGGGATGCTCCAAGACTCTGGAAAACACAGCTAAGCACTGCTCCTTGGTATTCCCTATAATGACGCCGCATGACATGAAAAAGGACAAAGATTCAGACTGGGAGGTGGTAAGTTTGGAGAATAAAACTGGTTGTTTAGCTACTATTATTACAATCCTCCATCTTCCCCTATGCTGTACCTGCCACTGTACCCAAGGAGGGAGGCTTCTAAATAAAAGATTCATGAGGATTACAACCTCAGTGTGAAGATGCTATGCAATTATCACCAGGGATCAGAATCATTGATCAGTCTAAGTATTCAGTAAGGCCTCTTCAGTATCCAGAGCTGCATGAGATGCTGTGGAAGGAGGCAAGAGAAATGTATAACACCATCACTACCCTTAAAGAATTTATATCCTCTGTGTGAAGACCTGGCAAACACAAAAACATTTACAGAACAATTCAACTCTAAACTGCTTGGCACTGACTAGAATGACAATTTTAAGCTCTGTCCTGGCTTCCTAACTGCCTGCAGGGAGGCACTCTGGTATGGTATAAGAGCACAGGTTTTAGTCCAGGAGACCTAGATTCCAAGTCTCACTCTGCTGTTTGATGAACTGTATGATTTTGAGCAATTTACTTAGTCTCAAAGCTTCAGAGCCTTTATCTGTAAAATGAAGAAAATGTTTTCTCCTACGGGTAAAGTGACCATTTAGTGAGTAAAATACATCAACTGCCTGACTCATAATAAACGTTAAAAAAAGAGGTATCTGCCCCACATCCACATGCTTGTCCCATGAGAACCTCAGAGAATCTCAGAGACCAAGTGCTTACAATAGGCATATCGTCTTTCACACATAATTTATGATTATCTGAGTTAAAGAGTGGATGTTCAAGATAGATCTTTCCCAGATCACCCATGATTAAGAAAAAAAAAAAAAGAAACGGTAATTTTTGTCACTGTTTCAACTTGAAATTCCCAAATTTTTTTTTAAATCCAAGTTTTTGACCAAAACTCTCCTTTTTGCTGCAATTCCCTGCATTCTTTGAAGACTTGATAGCCTGTAGTAGATCATATTGGAGTGCCTGCTGAGTTCTAGAGCCACTCTCTCATTCTGAGGATGCATGGCTAGCAGCCATATTGCACTGCAATATCACCTCCTTCCTGATCTTGGCTGATTGGAAAATGGTGATACCTGGCTCAACCTGGATCAATCACAGTTCCTTCTCACACATTTGGAATTGGAATAGAAAGATTGTGAGACAGCCATAATATGCAGCTGAAGCTCTTAGATGTAAATCCAAGAGCTGACAGGTGGATGAAAAAGCTGTTTTGCAGTGAGAAAGAACACAACAAATTATCTGAAAAAAGTAGAAATAAAAGAGAATGACAGTGTCTTCATGTCCTTTTAGGTCCTGATCTCAGATCTTCCAGGGATCTGGTTTGCTCTCTTAAGTTTTCTGAGAGATACTTTCCCACCTCTATAAATCTATACCCTTCCCCCTTTTCTTTAGTGCTTCCGCTAATTTGATTTGGTATCTCACGCTGGCAATAAAAGAGAGTCCTAAATAATACAATAACTTGATTCCAGACTCAATATTCTTTTCAAAAAACTTTTAAGTTCAGGGGTACATGTGCAGGTTTGTTATATAGACAAGCCTGTGTCATGTGGTTTGTCGTACACATTATTTTTATCACCCAGGTATGAGGCCTAGTACCCCTTAGTTACTTTCCCTGATCCTCTCCCTCCTGTCACCCTCCACCCTCTAGTAGATACCAGTGTCTGTTGTTCCCCTCTGTGTGTCCATGTATTCTCATCATTTAGCTCCCAATTATAAGTGAGAGTATGTGATATTTGGTTTTCTTTTCCTGCATTAGTATGCTAAGAATAATGGCCTCCAATTCCATCCATGTTCCTGGAAAAGATACAATCTCATTCTTTTCTATGGCTGCATAGTATTCCATGGTGTATATGTACCATGTTTTCTTTA
This sequence comes from Mandrillus leucophaeus, assembly GCF_000951045.1. Lineage (NCBI taxonomy): Eukaryota > Metazoa > Chordata > Mammalia > Primates > Cercopithecidae > Mandrillus > Mandrillus leucophaeus. The sequence continues at coordinate 555,066 of NW_012100544.1, read as the reverse complement.
TCCAGTCTGTCACTGATGAGCATTTAGGTTGATTCTATGTCTTTGCTATTGTGAATGGTGTTGCAATGAACATATGTGTGCATGTGTCTTTATGATAGAACAACTAATGTACCTTTGGGTATATACCCAATAATGGGACTGCTGGGTTAAATGGTAGTTCTATTTTTAGCTCTTTGAGGAATTACCACACTGCTTTCCACAATGGTTGAACTAATTTCAACTCCTACCAATAGTGTATAGGCCATTCTCTTTTCTCTGAAACCTTGCCAGCATCTGTTATTTTTTGACATTTTAGTAATAGCTGTTCTGACTGGTATGAGATGGTACCTGATGTGGTTTGGCTGTGTCCTCACCCAAAACTCATCTTGAATTGTAGTTCCTGTAATCCTCATGTGTCGTGGGAGGGACCTGGTGGGAAGTGATTAGATCAAGAGGGTAGTTTTCCCCCATGCTGTTCTCATGGTAGTGACTGAGTTCTCACAAGATCTGATGGTTTTATAAGCATCTCCCATTTCCCCTGCAGGCACTTCTCCTTCCTGCTGCCTTGTGAAGAAGGTGCCTTACTTCTCTCTC